>NW_027013385.1:168003-225503 GCF_036934945.1 Oncorhynchus masou masou | reverse complement strand
GATTAATCCCAGTCAGTCAGAGAGGAGAGGAGGGCTTTAGTTTAGTGATTTAGTGAGTTTAGTGATTAACAAACCCAGTCAGAGAGGAGAGGAGGGCTTTAGTTTAGTGATTAACCCCAGTCAGAGAGAGAGGAGGGCTTTAGTTTAGTGATTAACCCCAGTCAGAGAGGAGGGCTTTAGTTTAGTGATTAACCCCAGTCAGAGAGGAGAGGAGGGCTTTAGTTTAGTGATTAACCCCAGTCAGAGAGGAGAGGAGGGCTTTAGTTTAGTGATTAACCCCAGTCAGAGAGGAGAGGAGGGCTTTAGTTTAGTGATTAACCCCAGTCAGAGAGGAGGGCTTTAGTTTAGTGATTAACCCCAGTCAGAGAGGAGAGGAGGGCTTTAGTTTAGTGATTAATCCCAGTCAGAGAGGAGAGGAGGGCTTTAGTTTAGTGATTAACCCCAGTCAGAGAGGAGAGGAGGGCTTTAGTTTAGTGATTAACCCCAGTCAGAGAGGAGAGGAGGGCTTTAGTTTAGTGATTAACCCCAGTCAGAGAGGAGAGGAGGGCTTTAGTTTAGTGATTAATCCCAGTCAGAGAGGAGAGGAGGGCTTTAGTTTAGTGATTAACCCCAGTCAGAGAGGAGAGGAGGGCTTTAGTTTAGTGATTAACCCCAGTCAGAGAGGAGAGGAGGGCTTTAGTTTAGTGATTAACCCCAGTCAGAGAGGAGAGGAGGGCTTTAGTTTAGTGATTAACCCCAGTCAGAGAGGAGAGGAGGGCTTTAGTTTAGTGATTAATCCCAGTCAGAGAGGAGAGGAGGGCTTTAGTTTAGTGATTAATCCCAGTCAGAGAGGAGAGGAGGGCTTTAGTTTAGTGATTAACCCCAGTCAGAGAGGAGAGGAGGGCTTTAGTTTAGTGATTAACCCCAGTCAGAGAGGAGAGGAGGGCTTTAGTTTAGTGATTAACCCCAGTCAGAGAGGAGAGGAGGGCTTTAGTTTAGTGATTAACCCCAGTCAGAGAGGAGAGGAGGGCTTTAGTTTAGTGATTAACCCCAGTCAGAGAGGAGAGGAGGGCTTTAGTTTAGTGATTAACCCCAGTCAGAGAGGAGAGGAGGGCTTTAGTTTAGTGATTAACCCCAGTCAGAGAGGAGAGGAGGGCTTTAGTTTAGTGATTAACCCCAGTCAGAGAGGAGAGGAGGGCTTTAGTTTAGTGATTAACCCCAGTCAGAGAGGAGAGGAGGGCTTTAGTTTAGTGATTAACCCCAGTCAGAGAGGAGAGGAGGGCTTTAGTTTAGTGATTAATCCCAGTCAGAGAGGAGAGGAGGGCTTTAGTTTAGTGATTAATCCCAGTCAGAGAGGAGAGGAGGGCTTTAGTTTAGTGATTAACCCCAGTCAGAGAGGAGAGGAGGGCTTTAGTTTAGTGATTAACCCCAGTCAGAGAGGAGAGGAGGGCTTTAGTTTAGTGATTAATCCCAGTCAGAGAGGAGAGGAGGGCTTTAGTTTAGTGATTAATCCCAGTCAGAGAGGAGGGCTTTAGTTTAGTGATTAACACCAGTCAGAGAGTAGAGGAGGGCTTTAGTTTAGTGATTAACCCAGTCAAAGAGGAGGAGGGCTTTAGTTTAGTGATTAACCCCAGTCAGAGAGGAGAGGAGGGCTTTAGTTTAGTGATTAACCCCAGTCAGAGGAGAGGAGGGCTTTAGTTTAGTGATTAATCCCAGTTAGAGGAGGGCTTTAGTTTAGTGATTAATCCCAGTCAGAGAGGAGAGGAGGGCTTTAGTTTAGTGATTAATCCCAGTCAGAGAGGAGAGGAGGGCTTTAGTTTAGTGATTAACCCCAGTCAGAGAGGAGAGGAGGGCTTTAGTTTAGTGATTAATCCCAGTCAGAGAGGAGGGCTTTAGTTTAGTGATTAATCCCAGTCAGAGAGGAGAGGAGGGCTTTAGTTTAGTGATTAATCCCAGTCAGTGAGGAGAGGAGGGCTTTAGTTTAGTGATTAATCCCAGTCAGAGAGGAGAGGAGGGCTTTAGTTTAGTGATTAATCCCAGTCAGAGAGGAGGGCTTCCAGTTTAGTGATTAATCCCAGTCAGAGAGGAGAGGAGGGCTTTAGTTTAGTGATTAACCCCAGTCAGAGAGGAGGGCTTTAGTTTAGTGATTAACCCCAGTCAGAGAGGAGAGGAGGGCTTTAGTTTAGTGATTAACCCCAGTCAGAGAGGAGAGGAGGGCTTTAGTTTAGTGATTAACCCCAGTCAGAGAGGAGAGGAGGGCTTTAGTTTAGTGATTAACCCCAGTCAGAGAGGAGAGGAGGGCTTTAGTTTAGTGATTAACCCCAGTCAGAGAGGAGAGGAGGGCTTTAGTTTAGTGATTAACCCCAGTCAGAGAGGAGAGGAGGGCTTTAGTTTAGTGATTAACCCCAGTCAGAGAGGAGAGGAGGGCTTTAGTTTAGTGATTAACCCCAGTCAGAGAGGAGAGGAGGGCTTTAGTTTAGTGATTAACCCCAGTCAGAGAGGAGAGGAGGGCTTTAGTTTAGTGATTAACCCCAGTCAGAGAGGAGAGGAGGGCTTTAGTTTAGTGATTAACCCCAGTCAGAGTGGAGAGGAGGGCTTTAGTTTAGTGATTAACCCCAGTCAGAGAGGAGATGGGGGCTTTAGTTTAGTGATTAATCCCAGTCAGAGAGGAGAGGAGGGCTTTAGTTTAGTGATTAACCCCAGTCAGAGAGGAGAGGAGGGCTTTAGTTTAGTGATTAACCCCAGTCAGAGAGGAGAGGAGGGCTTTAGTTTAGTGATTAACCCCAGTCAGAGAGGAGAGGAGGGCTTTAGTTTAGTGATTAACCCCAGTCAGAGAGGAGAGGAGGGCTTTAGTTTAGTGATTAACCCCAGTCAGAGAGGAGGGCTTTAGTTTAGTGATTAACCCCAGTCAGAGAGGAGAGGAGGGCTTTAGTTTAGTGATTAACCCCAGTCAGAGAGGAGAGGAGGGCTTTAGTTTAGTGATTAACCCCAGTCAGAGAGGAGAGGAGGGCTTTAGTTTAGTGATTAACCCCAGTCAGAGAGGAGAGGAGGGCTTTAGTTTAGTGATTAACCCCAGTCAGAGAGGAGAGGAGGGCTTTAGTTTAGTGATTAACCCCAGTCAGAGAGGAGAGGAGGGCTTTAGTTTAGTGATTAACCCCAGTCAGAGAGGAGAGGAGGGCTTTAGTTTAGTGATTAACCCCAGTCAGAGAGGAGAGGAGGGCTTTAGTTTAGTGATTAACCCCAGTCAGAGAGGAGAGGAGGGCTTTAGTTTAGTGATTAACCCCAGTCAGAGAGGAGAGGAGGGCTTTAGTTTAGTGATTAACCCCAGTCAGAGAGGAGAGGAGGGCTTTAGTTTAGTGATTAACCCCAGTCAGAGAGGAGAGGAGGGCTTTAGTTTAGTGATTAACCCCAGTCAGAGAGGAGAGGAGGGCTTTAGTTTAGTGATTAACCCCAGTCAGAGAGGAGAGGAGGGCTTTAGTTTAGTGATTAACCCCAGTCAGAGAGGAGAGGAGGGCTTTAGTTTAGTGATTAACCCCAGTCAGAGAGGAGGGCTTTAGTTTAGTGATTAACCCCAGTAGGGCTTTAGTTTAGTGATTAACCCCAGTCAGAGAGGAGAGGAGGGCTTTAGTTTAGTGATTAATCCCAGTCAGAGAGGAGAGGAGGGCTTTAGTTTAGTGATTAACCCCAGTCAGAGAGGAGAGGAGGGCTTTAGTTTAGTGATTAACCCCAGTCAGAGATGAGGGCTTTAGTTTAGTGATTAACCCCAGTCAGAGAGGAGGGCTTTAGTTTAGTGATTAACCCCAGTCAGAGAGGAGAGGAGGGCTTTAGTTTAGTGATTAATCCCAGTCAGAGAGGAGAGGAGGGCTTTAGTTTAGTGATTAACCCCAGTCAGAGAGGAGAGGAGGGCTTTAGTTTAGTGATTAACCCCAGTCAGAGAGGAGAGGAGGGCTTTAGTTTAGTGATTAACCCCAGTCAGAGAGGAGAGGAGGGCTTTAGTTTAGTGATTAACCCCAGTCAGAGAGGAGAGGAGGGCTTTAGTTTAGTGATTTAACCCCAGTCAGAGAGGAGAGGAGGGCTTTAGTTTAGTGATTAATCCCAGTCAGAGAGGAGGGCTTTAGTTTAGTGATTAACCCCAGTCAGAGAGGAGAGGAGGGCTTTAGTTTAGTGATTAACCCCAGTCAGAGAGGAGAGGAGGGCTTTAGTTTAGTGATTAACCCCAGTCAGAGAGGAGAGGAGGGCTTTAGTTTAGTGATTAACCCCAGTCAGAGAGGAGAGGAGGGCTTTAGTTTAGTGATTAATCCCAGTCAGAGAGGAGAGGAGGGCTTTAGTTTAGTGATTAACCCCAGTCAGAGAGGAGGGCTTTAGTTTAGTGATTAACCCCAGTCAGAGAGGAGAGGAGGGCTTTAGTTTAGTGATTAACCCCAGTCAGAGAGGAGAGGAGGGCTTTAGTTTAGTGATTAACCCCAGTCAGAGAGGAGAGGAGGGCTTTAGTTTAGTGATTAATCCCAGTCAGAGAGGAGAGGAGGGCTTTAGTTTAGTGATTAACCCCAGTCAGAGAGGAGAGGAGGGCTTTAGTTTAGTGATTAACCCCAGTCAGAGAGGAGAGGAGGGCTTTAGTTTAGTGATTAACCCCAGTCAGAGAGGAGAGGAGGGCTTTAGTTTAGTGATTAACCCCAGTCAGAGAGGAGAGGAGGGCTTTAGTTTAGTGATTAATCCCAGTCAGAGAGGAGAGGAGGGCTTTAGTTTAGTGATTAACCCCAGTTAGAGAGGAGAGGAGTGCTTTAGTTTAGTGATTAACCCCAGTCAGAGAGGAGAGGAGGGCTTTAGTTTAGTGATTAACCCCAGTCAGAGAGGAGAGGAGGGCTTTAGTTTAGTGATTAACACCAGTCAGAGAGAGGAGGGCTTTAGTTTAGTGATTAACCCCAGTCAGAGAGGAGAGGAGGGCTTTAGTTTAGTGTTTAACCCCAGTCAGAGAGGAGAGGAGGGCTTTAGTTTAGTGATTAACCCCAGTCAGAGAGGAGAGGAGGGCTTTAGTTTAGTGATTAATCCCAGTCTGAGAGGAGAGGAGGGCTTTAGTTTAGTGATTAACCCCAGTCAGAGAGGAGAGGAGGGCTTTAGTTTAGTGATTAACCCCAGTCAGAGAGGAGAGGAGGGCTTTAGTTTAGTGATTAACCCCAGTCAGAGAGGAGAGGAGGGCTTTAGTTTAGTGATTAACCCCAGTCAGAGAGGAGAGGAGGGCTTTAGTTTAGTGATTAATCCCAGTCAGAGAGGAGAGGAGGGCTTTAGTTTAGTGATTAACCCCAGTCAGAGAGGAGAGGAGGGCTTTAGTTTAGTGATTAACCCCAGTCAGAGAGGAGGGGAGGGCTTTAGTTTAGTGATTAACCCCAGTCAGAGAGGAGAGGAGGGCTTTAGTTTAGTGATTAACCCAGTCAGAGAGGAGAGGAGGGCTTTAGTTTAGTGATTAACCCCAGTCAGAGAGGAGAGGAGGGCTTTAGTTTAGTGATTAACCCCAGTCAGAGAGGAGAGGAGGGCTTTAGTTTAGTGATTAACCCCAGTCAGAGAGGAGAGGAGGGCTTTAGTTTAGTGATTAACCCCAGTCAGAGAGGAGAGGAGGGCTTTAGTTTAGTGATTAATCCCAGTCAGAGAGGAGGGCTTTAGTTTAGTGATTAACCCCAGTCAGAGAGGAGAGCTTTAGTTTAGTGATTAACCCCAGTCAGAGAGGAGAGGAGGGCTTTAGTTTAGTGATTAACCCCAGTCAGAGAGGAGAGGAGGGCTTTAGTTTAGTGATTAACCCCAGTCAGAGAGGAGAGCTTTAGTTTAGTGATTAATCCCAGTCAGTGAGGAGAGGAGGGCTTTAGTTTAGTGATTAATCCCAGTCAGAGAGGAGAGGAGGGCTTTAGTTTAGTGATTAACCCCAGTCAGAGAGGAGAGGAGGGCTTTAGTTTAGTGATTAACCCCAGTCAGAGAGGAGAGGAGGGCTTTAGTTTAGTGATTAACCCCAGTCAGAGAGGAGAGGAGGGCTTTAGTTTAGTGATTAACCCCAGTCAGAGAGGAGAGGAGGGCTTTAGTTTAGTGATTAACCCCAGTCAGAGAGGAGAGGAGGGCTTTAGTTTAGTGATTAACCCCAGTCAGAGAGGAGAGGAGGGCTTTAGTTTAGTGATTAATCCCAGTCAGAGAGGAGAGGAGGGCTTTAGTTTAGTGATTAACCCCAGTCAGAGAGGAGAGGAGGGCTTTAGTTTAGTGATTAACCCCAGTCAGAGAGGAGGGCTTTAGTTTAGTGATTAATCCCAGTCAGAGAGGAGAGGAGGGCTTTAGTTTAGTGATTAATCCCAGTCAGAGAGGAGAGGAGGGCTTTAGTTTAGTGATTAATCCCAGTCAGAGAGGAGAGGAGGGCTTTAGTTTAGTGATTAACCCCAGTCAGAGAGGAGAGGAGGGCTTTAGTTTAGTGATTAACCCCAGTCAGAGAGGAGGGCTTTAGTTTAGTGATTAATCCCAGTCAGAGAGGAGAGGAGGGCTTTAGTTTAGTGATTAATCCCAGTCAGTGAGGAGAGGAGGGCTTTAGTTTAGTGATTAATCCCAGTCAGAGAGGAGAGGAGGGCTTTAGTTTAGTGATTAATCCCAGTCAGAGAGGAGGGCTTTAGTTTAGTGATTAATCCCAGTCAGAGAGGAGAGGAGGGCTTTAGATTATTGATTAATCCCAGTCAGTGAGGAGAGGAGGGCTTTAGTTTAGTGATTAACCCCAGTCAGAGAGGAGAGGAGGGCTTTAGTTTAGTGATTAATCCCAGTCAGAGAGGAGAGGAGGGCTTTAGATTAGTGATTAACCCCAGTCAGAGAGGAGGGCTTTAGTTTAGTGATTAATCCCAGTCAGAGAGGAGAGGAGGGCTTTAGTTTAGTGATTAACCCCAGTCAGAGAGGAGAGGAGGGCTTTAGTTTAGTGATTAACCCCAGTCAGAGAGAGAGGAGGGCTTTAGTTTAGTGATTAACCCCAGTCAGAGAGGAGAGGAGGGCTTTAGTTTAGTGATTAACCCCAGTCAGAGAGGAGAGGAGGGCTTTAGTTTAGTGATTAACCCCAGTCAGAGAGGAGAGGAGGGCTTTAGTTTAGTGATTAACCCCAGTCAGAGAGGAGAGGAGGGCTTTAGTTTAGTGATTAACCCCAGTCAGAGAGGAGAGGAGGGCTTTAGTTTAGTGATTAACCCAGTCAGAGAGGAGGGCTTTAGTTTAGTGATTAACCCAGTCAGAGAGGAGAGGAGGGCTTTAGTTTAGTGATTAACCCCAGTCAGAGAGGAGAGGAGGGCTTTAGTTTAGTGATTAACCCCAGTCAGAGAGGAGAGGAGGGCTTTAGTTTAGTGATTAATCCCAGTCAGAGAGGAGAGGAGGGCTTTAGTTTAGTGATTAACCCCAGTCAGAGAGGAGAGGAGGGCTTTAGTTTAGTGATTAATCCCAGTCAGAGAGGAGAGGAGGGCTTTAGTTTAGTGATTAACCCCAGTCAGAGAGGAGAGGAGGGCTTTAGTTTAGTGATTAATCCCAGTCAGAGAGGAGAGGAGGGCTTTAGTTTAGTGATTAACCCCAGTCAGAGAGGAGAGGAGGGCTTTAGTTTAGTGATTAACCCCAGTCAGAGAGGAGAGGAGGGCTTTAGTTTAGTGATTAATCCCAGTCAGAGAGGAGAGGAGGGCTTTAGTTTAGTGATTAATCCCAGTCAGAGAGGAGAGGAGGGCTTTAGTTTAGTGATTAACCCAGTCAGAGTGGAGAGGAGGGCTTTAGTTTAGTGATTAACCCCAGTCAGAGAGGAGAGGAGGGCTTTAGTATAGTGATTAACCCCAGTCAGAGAGGAGAGGAGAGCTTTAGTTTAGTGATTAACCCCAGTCAGAGAGGAGAGGAGGGCTTTAGTTTAGTGATTAATCCCAGTCAGAGAGGAGAGGAGAGCTTTAGTTTAGTGATTAACCCCAGTCAGAGAGGAGAGGAGGGCTTTAGTTTAGTACATGATTATGAAATCTTTATAGACAAACACAGTAGAACGGGTCTCACTGAAGAGCTCAGTGACTTTCAATGTGGGACACCATCTATTCCAACAAGTCAGTTTCTTTCCCAAAATGTCTTCCCTGCTAAAGCTGGAGTGGTGTAAAGATCGCCGTCCATTTGGACTCCCGCCGGGGGGGTGGCACACTCTCTGGAGTGACCAATCATGCGGCACCAATCTGACATCCCAACAGATAAATCTGGGTTTGGCGGATGTCAGGAGAACGCCACATGCACCAATGCGTTGTGCCAACTGTAAAGTTTGGTGGATGAATAATGGGGATGTTCTTCATGGTTCGGGCATTGCCCCCTAGTGCCAGTGAAGGGAGATCTTAACCTTACAGCATACAATGACATTCTAGATGATTCTGTACCTCCAAGTTTGTGTTGGGTTAATGCCCTTTCCTGATTCAGCATGACAATGCCCCCGTGCACAAAACGAGGTCCATACAGAAATGGTTTGTCGAGATCGGTGGAGGCTGTTATAGCAGCAATGTTCCAACATCTTGTGGAAAGCCTTCCCAGAAGAGAGGAGGCTGTTATAGCAGCAATGTTCCTACATCTAGTGGAAAGCCTTCCCAGAAGAGTGGAGGTTGTTATAGCAGCAATGTTCCAACATCTAGTAGAAAGCCTTCCCAGAAGAGTGGAGGCTGTTATAGCAGCAATGTTCCAACATCTAGTAGAAAGCCTTCCCAGAAGAGTGGATGCTGTAATAGCAGCAATGTTCCAACATCTAGTGGAAAGCCTTCCCAGAAGAGTGAATGCTGTTATAGCAGCAATGTTCCAACATCTAGTAGAATGCCTTCCCAGAAGAGAGGAGGCTGTTATAGCAGCAATGTTCCATCATCTAGTAGAAAGCCTTCCCAGAAGAGTGGAGGCTGTTATAGCAGCAATGTTCCAACATCTAGTAGAAAGCCTTCCCAGAAGAGAGGAGGCTGTTATAGCAGCAATGTTCCAACATCTAGTGGAAAGCCTTCCCAGAAGAGTGGAGGTAGTTATAGCAGCAATGTTCCGACATCTAGTAGAAAGCCTTCCCAGAAGAGTGGAGGTAGTTATAGCAGCAATGTTCCAACATCTAGTAGAAGGCCTTCCCAGAAGAGTGGAGGCTGTTATAGCAGCAATGTTCCAACATCTAGTAGAAAGCCTTCCCAGAAGAGTGGAGGCTGTTATAGCAGCAATGTTCCAACATCTAGTAGAAAGCCTTCCCAGAAGAGTGGATGCTGTTATAGCAGCAATGTTCCGACATCTAGTAGAAAGCCTTCCCAGAAGAGTGGAGGCTGTTATAGCAGCAATGTTCCAACATCTAGTAGAAAGCCTTCCCAGAAGAGTGGATGCTGTTATAGCAGCAATGTTCCAACATCTAGTGGAAAGCCTTCCCAGAAGAGTGAATGCTGTTATAGCAGCAATGTTCCAACATCTAGTAGAATGCCTTCCCAGAAGAGAGGAGGCTGTTATAGCAGCAATGTTCCAACATCTAGTAGAAAGCCTTCCCAGAGAGAGGAGGCTGTTATAGCAGCAATGTTCCAACATCTAGTGGAAAGCCTTCCCAGAAGAGTGGAGGTAGTTATAGCAGCAATGTTCCAACATCTAGTAGAAGGCCTTCCCAGAA
The DNA here is from genome assembly GCF_036934945.1 of Oncorhynchus masou masou. Lineage (NCBI taxonomy): Eukaryota > Metazoa > Chordata > Actinopteri > Salmoniformes > Salmonidae > Oncorhynchus > Oncorhynchus masou. The sequence continues at coordinate 215,899 of NW_027013385.1, read as the reverse complement.
GAGTGGAGGCTGTTATAGCAGCAATGTTCTAACATCTAGTAGAAAGCCTTCCCAGAAGAGAGGAGGCTGTTATAGCAGCAATGTTCCTACATCTAGTGGAAAGCCTTCCCAGAAGAGTGGAGGTTGTTATAGCAGCAATGTTCCAACATCTAGAAGAAAGCCTTCCCAGAAGAGTGGAGGCTGTTATAGCAGCAATGTTCCAACATCTAGTAGAAAGCCTTCCCAGAAGAGTGGATGCTGTTATAGCAGCAATGTTCCAACATCTAGTGGAAAGCCTTCCCAGAAGAGTGAATGCTGTTATAGCAGCAATGTTCCAACATCTAGTAGAATGCCTTCCCAGAAGAGAGGAGGCTGTTATAGCAGCAATGTTCCAACATCTAGTAGAAAGCCTTCCCAGAAGAGAGGAGGCTGTTATACAGCAATGTTCCAACATCTAGTGGAAAGCCTTCCCAGAAGAGTGGAGGTAGTTATAGCAGCAATGTTCCGACATCTAGTAGAAAGCCTTCCCAGAAGAGTGGAGGTAGTTATAGCAGCAATGTTCCAACATCTAGTAGAAGGCCTTCCCAGAAGAGTGGAGGCTGTTATAGCAGCAATGTTCCAACATCTAGTAGAAAGCCTTCCCCGAAGAGTGGATGCTGTTATAGCAGCAATGTTCCAACATCTAGTAGAAAGCCTTCCCAGAAGAGAGGAGGCTGTTATAGCAGCAATGTTCCAACATCTAGTGGAAAGCCTTCCCAGAAGAGTGGAGGTAGTTATAGCAGCAATGTTCCGACATCTAGTAGAAAGCCTTCCCAGAAGAGTGGAGGTAGTTATAGCAGCAATGTTCCAACATCTAGTAGAAGGCCTTCCCAGAAGAGTGGAGGCTGTTATAGCAGCAATGTTCCAACATCTAGTAGAAAGCCTTCCCAGAAGAGTGGAGGCTGTTATAGCAGCAATGTTCCAACATCTAGTAGAAAGCCTTCCCAGAAGAGTGGATGCTGTTATAGCAGCAATGTTCCGACATCTAGTAGAAAGCCTTCCCAGAAGAGTGGAGGCTGTTATAGCAGCAATGTTCCAACATCTAGTAGAAAGCCTTCCCAGAAGAGTGGATGCTGTTATAGCAGCAATGTTCCAACATCTAGTGGAAAGCCTTCCCAGAAGAGTGAATGCTGTTATAGCAGCAATGTTCCAACATCTAGTAGAATGCCTTCCCAGAAGAGAGGAGGCTGTTATAGCAGCAATGTTCCAACATCTAGTAGAAAGCCTTCCCAGAAGAGAGGAGGCTGTTATAGCAGCAATGTTCCAACATCTAGTGGAAAGCCTTCCCAGAAGAGTGGAGGTAGTTATAGCAGCAATGTTCCAACATCTAGTAGAAGGCCTTCCCAGAAGAGTGGAGGCTGTTATAGCAGCAATGTTCTAACATCTAGTAGAAAGCCTTCCCAGAAGAGAGGAGGCTGTTATAGCAGCAATGTTCCAACATCTAGTGGAAAGCCTTCCCAGAAGAGTGAATGCTGTTATAGCAGCAATGTTCCAACATCTAGTAGAATGCCTTCCCAGAAGAGAGGAGGCTGTTATAGCAGCAATGTTCCAACATCTAGTAGAAAGCCTTCCCAGAAGAGAGGAGGCTGTTATACAGCAATGTTCCAACATCTAGTGGAAAGCCTTCCCAGAAGAGTGGAGGTAGTTATAGCAGCAATGTTCCGACATCTAGTAGAAAGCCTTCCCAGAAGAGTGGAGGTAGTTATAGCAGCAATGTTCCAACATCTAGTAGAAGGCCTTCCCAGAAGAGTGGAGGCTGTTATAGCAGCAATGTTCCAACATCTAGTAGAAAGCCTTCCCCGAAGAGTGGATGCTGTTATAGCAGCAATGTTCCAACATCTAGTAGAAAGCCTTCCCAGAAGAGTGGATGCTGTTATAGCAGCAATGTTCCAACCTCTAATGGAAAGCCTTCCCAGAAGAGTGGATGCTGTTATAGCAGCAATGTTCCGACATCTAGTAGAACGCCTTCCCAGAAGAGAGGAGGCTGTTATAGCAGCAATGTTCCAACATCTAGTGGAAAGCCTTCCCAGAAGAGTGGATGCTGTTATAGCAGCAATGTTCCAACATCTAGTAGAAAGCCTTCCCAGAAGAGTGGATGCTGTTATAGCAGCAATGTTCCAACAGCTAGTGGAAAGCCTTCGCAGAAGAGTGGAGGCTGTTATAGCTGCAATGTTCCAACATCTAGTAGAAAGCCTTCCCAGAAGAGTGGATGCTGTTATAGCAGCAATGTTCCAACATCTAGTGGAAAGCCTTCCCAGAAGAGTGGATGCTGTTATTGCAGCAATGTTCCAACATCTAGTGGAAAGCCTTCCCAGAAGAGTGGAGGCTGTTATTGCAGCAATGTTCCAACATCTAGTGGAAAGCCTTCCCAGAAGAGTGGAGGCTGTTATAGCAGCAATGTTCCAACATCTAGTAGAAAGCCTTCCCAGAAGAGTGGAGGCTGTTATAGCAGCAATGTTCCAACATCTAGTAGAAAGCCTTCCCAGAAGAGTGGAGGTAGTTATAGCAGCAATGTTCCGACATCTAGTAGAAAGCCTTCCCAGAAGAATGGATGCTGTTATAGCAGCAATGTTCCGACATCTAGTAGAAAGCCTTCCCAGAAGAGTGGATGCTGTTATAGCAGCAATGTTCCAACATCTAGTAGAAAGCCTTCCCAGAAGAGTGGATGCTGTTATAGCAGCAATGTTCCAACATCTAGTAGAAAGCCTTCCCAGAAGAGTGGATGCTGTTATAGCAGCAATGTTCCAACATCTAGTAGAAAGCCTTCCCAGAAGAGTGGATGCTGTTATAGCAGCAATGTTCCAACATCTAGTAGAAAGCCTTCCCAGAAGAGTGGATGCTGTTATCCAGCAATGTTCCAACATCTAGTAGAAAGCCTTCCCAGAAGAGTGGAGGCTGTTATAGCAGCAATGTTCCAACATCTAGTAGAAAGCCTTCCCAGAAGAGTGGAGGCTGTTATAGCAGCAATGTTCCAACATCTAGTAGAAAGCCTTCCCAGAAGAGTGGATGCTGTTATAGCAGCAATGTTCCAACATCTAGTAGAAAGCCTTCCCAGAAGAGTGGATGCTGTTATAGCAGCAATGTTCCAACATCTAGTAGAAAGCCTTCCCAGAAGAGTGGATGCTGTTATAGCAGCAATGTTCCAACATCTAGTAGAAAGCCTTCCCAGAAGAGTGGATGCTGTTATAGCAGCAATGTTCCAACATCTAGTAGAAAGCCTTCCCAGAAGAGTGGATGCTGTTATCCAGCAATGTTCCAACATCTAGTAGAAAGCCTTCCCAGAAGAGTGGATGCTGTTATAGCAGCAATGTTCCAACATCTAGTAGAAAGCCTTCCCAGAAGAGTGGATGCTGTTATCCAGCAATGTTCCAACATCTAGTAGAAAGCCTTCCCAGAAGAGTGGAGGCTGTTATAGCAGCAATGTTCCAACATCTAGTAGAAAGCCTTCCCAGAAGAGTGGAGGCTGTTATAGCAGCAATGTTCCAACATCTAGTAGAAAGCCTTCCCAGAAGAGTGGATGCTGTTATAGCAGCAATGTTCCAACATCTAGTAGAAAGCCTTCCCAGAAGAGAGGAGGCTGTTATAGCAGCAATGTTCCAACATCTAGTAGAAAGCCTTCCCAGAAGAGTGGAGGCTGTTATAGCAGCAATGTTCCAACATCTAGTAGAAAGCCTTCCCAGAAGAGTGGATGCTGTTATAGCAGCAATGTTCCAACATCTAGTAGAAAGCCTTCCCAGAAGAGTGGAGGCTGTTATAGCAGCAATGTTCCAACATCTAGTAGAAAGCCTTCCCAGAAGAGTGGAGGCTGTTATAGCAGCAATGTTCCAACATCTAGTAGAAAGCCTTCCCAGAAGAGTGGATGCTGTTATAGCAGCAATGTTCCAACATCTAGTGGAAAGCCTTCCCAGAAGAATGGATGCTGTTATAGCAGCAATGTTCCGACATCTAGTAGAAAGCCTTCCCAGAAGAGTGGATGCTGTTATAGCAGCAATGTTCCAACATCTAGTAGAAAGCCTTCCCAGAAGAGTGGATGCTGTTATAGCAGCAATGTTCCAACATCTAGTAGAAAGCCTTCCCAGAAGAGTGGATGCTGTTATAGCAGCAATGTTCCAACATCTAGTAGAAAGCCTTCCCAGAAGAGTGGATGCTGTTATAGCAGCAATGTTCCAACATCTAGTAGAAAGCCTTCCCAGAAGAGTGGATGCTGTTATAGCAGCAATGTTCCAACATCTAGTAGAAAGCCTTCCCAGAAGAGTGGATGCTGTTATCCAGCAATGTTCCAACATCTAGTAGAAAGCCTTCCCAGAAGAGTGGAGGCTGTTATAGCAGCAATGTTCCAACATCTAGTAGAAAGCCTTCCCAGAAGAGTGGAGGCTGTTATAGCAGCAATGTTCCAACATCTAGTAGAAAGCCTTCCCAGAAGAGTGGATGCTGTTATAGCAGCAATGTTCCAACATCTATTAGAAAGCCTTCCCAGAAGAGAGGAGGCTGTTATAGCAGCAATGTTCCAACATCTAGTAGAAAGCCTTCCCAGAAGAGTGGAGGCTGTTATAGCAGCAATGTTCCAACATCTAGTAGAAAGCCTTCCCAGAAGAGTGGATGCTGTTATAGCAGCAATGTTCCAACATCTAGTAGAAAGCCTTCCCAGAAGAGTGGAGGCTGTTATAGCAGCAATGTTCCAACATCTAGTAGAAAGCCTTCCCAGAAGAGTGGAGGCTGTTATAGCAGCAACGTTCCAACATCTAGTAGAAAGCCTTCCCAGAAGAGTGGAGGCTGTTATAGCAGCAATGTTCCAACATCTAGTAGAAAGCCTTCCCAGAAGAGTGGAGGCTGTTATAGCAGCAATGTTCCAACATCTAGTAGAAAGCCTTCCCAGAAGAGTGGAGGCTGTTATAGCAGCAATGTTCCAACATCTAGTAGAAAGCCTTCCCAGAAGAGTGGATGCTGTTATAGCAGCAATGTTCCAACATCTAGTAGAAAGCCTTCCCAGAAGAGAGGAGGCTGTTATAGCAGCAATGTTCCAACATCTAGTAGAAAGCCTTCCCAGAAGAGTGGAGGCTGTTATAGCAGCAATCTTCCAACATCTAGTAGAACGCCTTCCCAGAAGAGTGGAGGCTGTTATAGCAGCAATGTTCCAACATCTAGTAGAAAGCCTTCCCAGAAGAGTGGAGGCTGTTATAGCAGCAATGTTCCAACATCTAGTAGAACGCCTTCCCAGAAGAGTGGAGGCTGTTATAGCAGCAACGTTCCAACATCTAGTAGAAAGCCTTCCCAGAAGAGTGGAGGCTGTTATAGCAGCAATGTTCCAACATCTAGTAGAAATCCTTCCCAGAAGAGAGGAGGCTGTTATAGCAGCAATGTTCCAACATCTAGTAGAAAGCCTTCCCAGAAGAGTGGAGGCTGTTATAGCAGCAATGTTCCAACATCTAGTAGAAAGCCTTCCCAGAAGAGTGGAGGCTGTTATAGCAGCAATGTTCCAACATCTAGTAGAACGCCTTCCCAGAAGAGTGGAGGCTGTTATAGCAGCAACGTTCCAACATCTAGTAGAAAGCCTTCCCAGAAGAGTGGAGGCTGTTATAGCAGCAATGTTCCAACATCTAGTAGAAAGCCTTCCCAGAAGAGTGGAGGCTGTTATAGCAGCAAAGGTACCTGGGACGCCTGCGTGCTCTTCAGTCTGGTGTCCTGATTCCTCCCCTGTGAGTATGATGTGAACCACATGAACGCTGTGCTGTCAAACGCCTAGTTCCTCAGGCTTCCTCAGGAGCGCTTGGTGGTGAACAGTAATGGAAGGCTTTCTTCAGGTCCAAGATGATGTGACTGTTACAAGATGACTTGTGGTGAACAGCAACGAAAGGCTTTCTTTAGGTCCAAGATGATGTGACCTGGCTGTTACAAATAAAATCAAATCAAAAGTATTTATATAGCCCTACGTGCATCAGCTGATGTCACAAAGTGCTGTACAGAAACGCAGCCTAAAACCCCAAACAGCAAGCAATGCAGGTGTAGAAGCACAGTGGCGAGGAAAAACTCCCTAGAAAGGCCAGAACCAAGGAAGAAACCTGGAGAGGAACCAGGCTATGAGGGGTGGCCAGTCCCCTTCTGACTGTACCAGCTAGAGAGGAACCAGGCTATGAGGGGTGGCCAGTCCTCTTCTGACTGTACCAGCTAGAGAGGAACCAGGCTATGAGGGGTGGCCAGTCCTCTTCTGACTGTACCAGCTAGAGAGGAACCAGGCAATGAGGGTGGCCAGTCCTCTTCTGACTGTACCGGGTAGAGAGGAACCAGGCAATGAGGGGTGGCCAGTCCTCTTCTGACTGTACCAGCTAGAGAGGAACCAGGCTATGAGGGGTGGCCAGTCTCCTTCTGGCTGTGCCGGGTGGAGATGATACAGAACATGGCCAAGACGACAAGATGACTTGATGTCCTGCACAAACCTTTACACTGCTGTAGATGTTGCCGCGTGTCTTCCTAAACCCCTCTCTGATTGGCTGTCAATAGGTTGTTTTGTTAGAAATACTTATCGATCTGTGTGCTGCTCCATTGTTTCCGTCACTTTGGAGACAGCACATAGAAATTAAACTGGACTGTAAGCTTGGCCACGTCTGATCTATCCCCGTGACTTGTAGAGTGGTGTTATGGAAGACATTTCCCATTGACCTGGGGATCTACCAAATTTCGAGACAGATTGAGAATATGAATGAGTGGACCCATTATCAGTGTGGTCCTTTAGAAGCCAAGGTGGACTGTTATCTGGCCCTGTTATCTGGCCCTGTTATCGGGTCCTGTTATCTGGCCCTGTTATCTGGCCCTGTTATACGGCCCTGTTATCTGGCCCTGTTATCTGGCCGTGTTATCTGGCCCTGTTATCTGGCCCTGTTATCTGGCCCTGTTATCGGGTCCTGTTATCTGGCCCTGTTATCGGGTCCTGTTATCTGGCCCTGTTATCTGGCCCTGTTATCTGGCCCTGTTATCTGGCCCTGTTATCTGGCCGTGTTATCTGGCCCTGTTATCTGGCCCTGTTATCTGGCCCTGTTATCGGGTCCTGTTATCTGGCCCTGTTATCTGGTCCTGTTATCTGGCCCTGTTATCTGGCCCTGTTATCTGGTCCTGTAATCTGGCCCCGTTATCTGGTCCTGTAATCTGGCCCCGTTATCTGGCCCTGTTATCTGGCCCTGTTATCGGGTCCTGTTATCTGGCCCTGTTATCTGGCCCTGTTATCTGGCCCTGTTTTCTGGCCCCGTTAACTGGCCCCGTTATCGGGTCCTGTTATCTGGCCCTGTTATCTGGCCCTGTTATCTGGTCCTGTTATCTGGTCCTGTTATCTGGTCCTGTTATCGGGTCCTGTTATCTGGTCCTGTTATCTGGCCCTGTTATCTGGCCCTGTTATCTGGTCCTGTAATCTGGCCCCGTTATCTGGCCCTGTTATCTGGCCCTGTTATCTGGCCCTTTATCTGGCCCTGTTATCTGGCCCTTTATCTGGTCCTGTTATCTGGTCCTGTTATCTGGTCCTGTTATCGGGTCCTGTTATCTGGCCCTTTATCTGGCCCTGTTATCTGGCCCTGTTATCTGGCCCTGTTATCTGGTCCTGTTATCTGGTCCTGTTATCTGGTCCTGTTATCGGGTCCTGTTATCTGGCCCTGTTATCTGGCCCTGTTATCTGGTCCTGTTATCGGGTCCTGTTATCGGGTCCTGTTATCTGGCCCTGTTATCTGGCCCTGTTATCGGGTCCTGTTATCTGGCCCTGTTATCTGGTCCTGTTATCTGGTCCTGTTATCTGGCCCTGTTATCTGGCCCTGTTATCTGGTCCTGTTATCGGGTCCTGTTATCTGGCCCTGTTATCGGGTCCTGTTATCTGGCCCTTTATCTGGCCCTGTTATCTGGCCCTGTTATCGGGTCCTGTTATCTGGCCCTGTTATCTGGCCCTGTTATCTGGTCCTGTTATCTGGCCCTGTTATCTGGCTCTGTTATCTGGCCCTGTTATCTGGCCCTTTATCTGGCCCTGTTATCTGGCCCTGTTATCTGGCCCTGTTATCTGGTCCTGTTATCGGGTCCTGTAATCTGGCCCTGTTATCTGGCCCTGTTATCTGACCCTGTTTTCTGGCCCCGTTATCTGGTCCCGTTATCTGGCCCTGTTATCTGACCCTGTTATCTGGCCCCGTTATCTGGCCCCGTTATCTGGCCCCGTTATCTGGCCCCGTTTTCTGGCCCCGTTATCTGGCCCCGTTATCTGGCCCTGTTATCTGGCCCTGTTATCTGGCCCTGTTATCTGGCCCTGTTATCTGGTCCTGTTATCTGGTCCTGTTATCTGGCCCTGTTATCTGGTCCTGTTATCTGGCCCTGTTATCTGGTCCTGTTATCTGGTCCTGTAATCTGGCCCTGTTATCTGGCCCTGTTATCTGGCCCTGTTATCTGGCCCAGTTATCTGGCCCTGTTATCTGATCCTGTTATCTGGCCCTGTTATCGGGTCCTGTTATCTGGCCCTGTTATCTGGCCCTGTTATCGGGTCCTGTTATCTGGCCCTGTTATCTGGCCCTGTTATCTGGCCCTGTTATCTGGCCCAGTTATCTGGCCCTGTTATCTGATCCTGTTATCTGGCCCTGTTATCTGGCCCTGTTATCTGGCCCTGTTATCTGGCCCTGTTATCTGATCCTGTTATCTGGCCCTGTTATCGGGTCCTGTTATCTGGCCCTGTTATCTGGCCCTGTTATCTGATCCTGTTATCTGGTCTTGTTATCTGTCCCCGTATCTGGCCCTGTTACCTGGCCCTGTTACCTGGACGTGGATCCCCCCCCCCCACCCTGAACCGCTAGTGGCTCTAGCCCCCCAAAAGCATGCTCAGAGTCTGAGACATACAGTACATTCAGACCCCTTCCCTTTTCTCCAATCTTTGTTACATTGCAGCCTTATTATTATTAATGAACTAAACGAAACCACTTCCTCATCAATCTACACACAATACCCCACAATAACAAAGCAAAAAACAGTTTTTTTAGAAGAAAAGAAACAAAACTGATTTACATGAGTATTCAGACCTTTTTGCTATGAGACTCGAAATTGAGCTCAGGTGAATCCCGTTTCCATGGAGTCCACCTGTAGTACATTTTTTGAGTTTTTTTGTTTGTTTGGAAAGGCACACACCTGTCTATATAAGGTCCCACAGCTGACAGTGCATGTCAGAGCAAAAACCAAGCCACGAGTTGGAAGGAATTGTCTGTAGAGCTCTGAGACAGGATTGTGTCGAGGCACAGATCTGGGGAAGGGTACCAAAAAATGCCGGCAGCATTGAAGGTCCCCAAGAACACAGTGGCCTCCATCATTCCTACGTTTGGAACCACCAAGACTCTTCCTAGAGCTGGTTGCCTGACCAAACTGAGCAATCGGGGGAGAAGGGCCTCGGTCAGGGAGGTGACCAAGAACCCAATGGTCACTCTGAAAGAGCTCCAGAGTTCATCTTTGGAGATGGGAGAACCTTCCAGAAGGAAAAAACATCTCTGCAGCACTCCACCAATCAGCCTTTATGGTAGAGTAGCCTGCCGAAAGCAGGCTAAGACCATGAGAAACAAGATGCTCTCATGTGATTAAACCAAGACTGAACTCTTTGGCCTGAATGCAAAGTGTTGCTTCTGGAGGAAACCTGGCAACATCCCTACAGTGAAGCATAGTGGTGGCAGCATCATGCTGTGGGGATGTATTTCATTAGCAGCGACTGGGAGACTAATCAGAATCGAGGGAAAGATGAAAGGAACAAAGTACAGAGAGCTCCTTAATGAAAACCTGCTCCGGAGCACTCAGGACCTCATACTGGGTCGACGGTTCACCTTCCAACAGGACGACGACCCTAAGCACACTGCCAAGACAACGCAGGAGTGGTTTCGGGACAAGTCTCTGAATGTCCTTGAGTGACCCAGCCAGAGCCCCGGAGAGACCTGAAAATAGCCCTGCAGCGACACTCCCCATCCAACCTGACAGAGCTTGAGATGATTTGCAGAGAAGAATGGGAGAAGCTCCCCAAATACAGGTGTGCCAAGCTTGTAGCGTCATACCCAAGAACACTGGAGACTGTTATTTCTGCTGAAGGTGCTTCAACAAAGTACTGAGTAAAGGGTCTGAATACCTATGTAATTGTGATATTAACATTTTTTTTTATTTGTAATACATATGCTGAAATTCATAAAAACCTCTTTTTGCTTTGTCGTTATGGTTGTATTGTGATGTCATTATGGGGTATTGTGATGTCATTATGGGATATTGTGATGTCATTATGGGGTATTGTGTGTAGATTGAAGAGGGGGGGAAAAAAATGTAATTAATTTTAGAATAAGGCTGTAACGTAGCAAAATGTGGAAAAAAGTCAAAAGGTTTGAATACTTTCTGATTGCACTGCATGAAAGTAAGTCTTTGGAGGGAGCCTGAGTTTCTTTAGAAAGTGTGGATCCCTAAGATGCAACAATTAAACTCTTTGTCATGTCTTATTATGTCTGTTCCTGTCCTTTCTCTTCACTCTGTCTCTCTCTGCTGGTCTTATTAGGTTACCTTCTCTGTCTCTCCTTCTTCAGCTGTTCTACATCTCCCCTAACTAGCTCATTCATCCTTTCCCACCTGTTCTCTCTTTCTCCTCTGATTAGGTCTCTATTTCTCTCTCTGTTCCTGCTACTTTCAGTGTCAGATTCTTGTTTGTGTTTTTCATGCCAGAAGCAAGCTATCGTCTCGTTTGCTTCCACCTTGTCCTATCCTGTCGGAGTCGGCCTGGCAGGTGCATCCTGCACTATACAACGTCGGAAGAGGATTTATGCCATTCCTGTTTTTTCATTAAAGAACTCTGTTTTCTGATAAGACCGCTTTTGGGTCTTCACTCAAGTACATAACAGAAGAATCTGACCAAGAATGGACCCAGCGGCTCCGGACCCTTTTCACTCCGCCGTCGAGATCCAGGGAGCGATGCTAGGCAGACACGAGGAGGAATTGTCTGCTGCTCGACATGCCGTTGAGACCCTGGCCGTCAAGTCGCCGACCTCACAAGACAGGTTCACCAACTCCACCTCGATCCGCCCACTTCCAGGGTTTCCGAGTCTCCGGAGCCCAGGATCAACAACCCGCCGTGTTACTCTGGGGGAGCCCACTGAGTGCCGCTCATTCCTCACTCAGTGTGATGTGGTGTTCTCTCTCCAGCCCAACACTTACTCCAGGAGCGCAGCCCGCATCGCCTACGTCATTTCTCTCCTTACCGGACGGGCGCGTGAGTGGGGCACGGCAATCTGGGAGGCGAGGGCTGAGTGTATTAACCAGTATCAGGACTTTAAGGAGGAGATGATACGGGTTTTTGACCGTTCTGTTTTTGGGGAGGAGGCTTCCAGGGCCCTGTCTTCCCTATGTCAGGGAATCGATCCATAACGGATTATTCTATTGAGTTTCGCACTCTCGCTGCCTCTAGTGACTGGAACGAGCCGGCTTTGCTCGCTCGTTTTCTGGAAGGGTCTCCTCGTCGAGGTTAAGGATGAGATCCTCTCCCGGGAGGTTCCTTCCAGTCTGGACTCCTTAATAGCTCTCGCTATTCGCATAGAGCGACGGTTTGATCTTCGTCGCCGAGCTCGTGGAAAGGAGTTCGCGTTCTCCGTTGCTCCCTCTCCACATCACTGCCACCTGCCGCATCACTGCCACCCTCCTCCGCCGGCTCGGATGCTGAGCCTATGCAGCTGGGGGGTATCCGCATCTCGGCCAAGGAGAAGAACGGAGAATCACCAATCGCCTCTGTCTCTACTGCGGCTCCGCTGGTCATTTTGTCACCTCATGCCCAGTAAAAGCCAGAGCTCATCAGTAAGAGGAGGGCTACTGGTGAGCGCAACTACTCAGGTCTCTCCTTCAAGATCACGCACTACCTTTCCGGTCCATCTCCGCTGGCCCGGTTCATCTGCTTCCTGCAGTGCCTTGATAGACTCTGGGGCGGAGGGCTGTTTTATGGACGAGACCTGGGCTCAGGGAACATGACATTCCTCTCAGACAGTTAGGGGAGCCCACGGCCTTGTTCGCTTTAGATGGTAGTTCTCTCCCCAAGATTCAGCGTGAGACGCTGCCTTTAACCCTCACTGTCTCTGGTAATCATAGCGAAACCGTTTCTTTTTTAATTTTTCGTTCACCTTTTACACCTGTTGTTTTGGGTCATCCCTGGCTAGTGCGCCATAACCCTTCTATTAATTGGTCTAGTAATACTATCCTATCCTGGAATGTTTCTTGTCATGTGACCTGTTTAATGTCTGCTATCCCCCCTGTTTCCTCTGTCTCTTCTTCACAGGAGGAGCCTGGCGATTTGACAGGGGTGCCGGAGGAGTATCACGATCTGCGCACGGTGTTCAGTCGTTCCAAGGCCACTTCTCTCCCTCCACACCGGTCGTATGACTGTAGTATTGATCTCCTTCCGGGAACTACTCCCCGCCGGGGTAGATTATACTCTCTGTCGGCTCCCGAACGTAAGGCTCTCGAGGATTATTTGTCTGTTTCGCTCGACGCCGGTACCATAGTCTCCTCCTCCTCTCCCGCCGGGCGGGGTTTTTTTGTTCAGAAGAAGGACGGGTCCCTGCGCCCATGCGTGGATTATCGAGGGCTGAATGACATAACAGTTAAGAATCGTTATCCGCTTCCTCTTATGTCTTCAGCCTTCGAGATCCTGCAGGGAGCCAGGTTTTTCACCAAATTGGACCTTCGTAACGCCTACCATCTCGTGCGCATCAGGGAGGGGACGAGTGGAACGGCGTTTAACACTCCGTTAGGGCACTTTGAATACCGGGTTCTTCCTTTCGGCCTCGTTAACGCTCCAGCTGTCTTTCAGGCACTAGTTAACGACGTCCTGAAGACATGCTGAACATTTTTGTTTTCGTTTACATGGACGATATCCTGATTTTTTCACCGTCTCTCCCGATTCATGTTCAGCACGTGCGACGCGTCCTCAGCGCCTTTTGGAGAACTGTCTTTATGTGAAGGCTGAGAAGTGCACTTTTCATGCCGCCTCTGTCCCTTTTCTCGGTTCCGTTATTTCCGCTGAGGGCATTATGATGGATCCCGCTAAGGTCCAGGCTGTCATTGATTGGCCCGTTCCTAAGTCACGCGTCGAGCTGCAGCGCTTTCTGGGCTTCGCTAATTTCTATCGTCGTTTCATCCGTAATTTCGGTCAGGTGGCAGCTCCCCTCACAAATCAAATCAAATCAAATCAAATTTATTTATATAGCCCTTCGTACATCAGCTGATATCTCAAAGTGCTGTACAGAAACCCAGCCTAAAACCCCAAACAGCAAGCAATGCAGGTGTAGAAGCACGGTGGCTAGGAAAAACTCCCTAGAAAAGCCAAAACCTAGGAAGAAACCTAGAGAGGAACCAGGCTATGTGGGGTGGCCAGTCCTCTTCTGGCTGTGCCGGGTAGAGATTATAACAGAACATGGCCAAGATGTTCAAATGTTCATAAATGACCAGCATGGTCGAATAATAATAAGGCAGAACAGTTGAAACTGGAGCAGCAGCACGGCCAGGTGGACTGGGGACAGCAAGGAGTCATCATGTCAAGTAGTCCTGGGGCATGGTCCTAGGGCCGCGGTTCAGTTGAAACTGGAGCAGCAGCACGGCCAGGTGGACTGGGGACAGCAAGGAGTCATCATGTCAGGTAGTCCTGGGGCATGGTCCTAGGGCTCAGGTCCTCCGAGAGAGAGAAGGAGAGAATTAGAGAACGCACACTTAGATTCACACAGGACACCGAATTGGACAGGAGAAGTACTCCAGATATAACAAACTGACCCCAGCCCCCCGACACATAAACTACTGCAGCATAAATACTGAAGGCTGAGACAGGAGGGGTCAGGAGACACTGTGGCCCCACCCGAGGACACCCCCGGACAGGGCCAAACAGGAAGGATATAACCCCACCCACTATGCCAAAGCACAGCCCCCACACCACTGGAGGGATATCTTCAACCACCAACTTACCATCCTGAGACAAAGCTGAGTATAGCCCGCAAAGATCTCCGCCACGGCACAACCCAAGGGGGGCGCCAACCCAGACAGGATGACCACATCAGTGAATCAACCCACTCAGGTGACGCACCCCCTCAGGGACGGCATGAGAGAGCCCCAGCAAGCCAGTGACTCAGCCCCTGTAATAGGGTTAGAGGCAGAGAATCCCAGTGGAAAGAGGGGAACCGGCCAGGCAGAGACAGCAAGGGTGGTTCGTTGCTCCAGAGCCTTTCCGTTCACCTTCCCACTCCTGGGCCAGACTACACTCAATCATATGACCCACTGAAGAGATGAGTCTTCAGTAAAGACTTAAAGGTTGAGACCGAGTTTGCGTCTCTGACATGGGTAGGCAGACCGTTCCATAAAAATGGAGCTCTATAGGAGAAAGCCCTGCCTCCAGCTGTTTGCTTAGAAATTCTAGGGACAATTAGGAGGCCTGCGTCTTGTGACCGTAGCGTACGTGTAGGTATGTACGGCAGGACCAAATCAGAGAGATAGGTAGGAGCAAGCCCATGCAATGCTTTGTAGGTTAGCAGTAAAACCTTGAAATCAGCCCTTGCTTTGACAGGAAGCCAGTGTAGGGAGGCTAGCACTGGAGTAATATGATCAAATTTTTTGGTTCTAGTCAGGATTCTAGCAGCCGTATTTAGCACTAACTGAAGTTTATTTAGTGCTTTATCCGGGTAGCCGGAAAGTAGAGCATTGCAGTAGTCTAACCTAGAAGTGACAAAAGCATGGATTAATTTTTCTGCATCATTTTTGGACAGAAAGTTTCTGATTTTTGCAATGTTACGTAATTTCTCAGCTTCCTCCTTCAGAAGCTTCTCTTTTAGTTCCTCCACCTCAAGAATGGTTCCCTCTGCCATTCCCTCATCACAACTTACTTCTGTTAAGACGTGCTTTAAGTGGTCCGTTTCCGCCCAGGGAGCTTTTGATCTTCTTAAGAATCGTTTTACATCCGCACCTATTCTTGTTACACCTGACATCTCTAGACAGTTTGTTGTTGAGGTTGACGCGTCAGAGGTGGGCGTGGGAGCCATTCTTTCTCAGCGCTCTCTCTCTGACGGCAAGGTCCATCCTTGCGCGTATTTCTCTCATCGCTTATCGCCGTCAGAACGTAACTATGATGTTGGTAATCGCGAACTGCTCGCCATCCGCTTAGCCCTAGGCGAATGGCGACAGTGGTTGGAGGGGGCGACCGTTCCTTTTGTCGTTTGGACTGACCATAGGAACCTTGAGTACATCCGTTCAGCCAAACGACTTAATGCGCGTCAGGCTCGTTGGGCTCTGTTTTTCGCTCGTTTCGAGTTTGTTATTTCTTATCGTCCGGGCTCAAAAACACCAAACCTGATGCTTTATCTCGTCTCTTCAGTTCTTCTGAGGTCTCCACTGACCCCGAGGGATTCTCCCTGAGGGGCGTGTTGTCGGGTTGACTGTCTGGGGAATTGAGAGGCAGGTAAAGCAAGCACTCGCTCACACTCCGTCGCCGCGAGCTTGTCCTAGGAACCTTCTGTTCGTTCCCGTTCCTACTCGTCCGGCCGTTCTTCAGTGGGCCCACTCTGCCAAGTTAGCCGGCCACCCCGGCGTTCGGGCACGCTCGCTTCCATTCGCCAGCGTTTCTGGTGGCCCACTCGGGAACGTGACGCGCGTCGATTTGTCGCTGCTTGTTCGGTCTGCGCGCAGACTAAATCTGGGAACTCTCCTCCTGCCGGCCGTCTCAGACCGCTTCCCATTCCCTCTCGACCGTGGTCTCACATCGCTTTAGATTTTATCACCGGACTGCCTTCATCAGCGGGAAGACAGTTATTCTTACGGTTGTCGATAGATTCTCTAAGGCGGCTCATTTCATTCCTCTCGCTAAGCTCCCTTCTGCTAAGGAGACGGCTCAGATCATTATCGAGAATGTTTTCCGAATTCATGGCCTTCCGTCAGACGTCGTTTCAGACAGAGGCCCGCAGTTCACGTCTCAATTTTGGAGGGAGTTTTGCCGTTTGATTGGGGCTTCCGTCAGTCTCTCGTCCGGCTTTCATCCCCAGTCTAACGGTCAAGCCGAACGGGCCAATCAGACTGTTGGTCGCATTTTACGCAGTCTTTCTTTTCGTAACCCTGCGTCTTGGTCAGAACAGCTCCCTGGGCAGAGTACGCCCACAACTCGCTTCCTTCGTCTGCTACCGGTCTATCTCCTTTTCAGAGTAGCCTCGGGTACCAGCCTCCGCTGTTCTCATCTCAGCTCGCCGAGTCCTCGTCCCCTCCGCTCAGGCTTTTGTCCAGCGTTGCGAGCACACCTGGAAGGGGGTCAGGTCGGCACTTTGCCGTAATAGGCGCAGACTGTGAGGGCCGCTAATAAGCGTAGGACCAAGAGTCCTAGATATTGTTGCGGTCAGAGAGTATGGCTCTCCACTCAGAACCTTCCCCTTAAGACAGCTTCTCGCAAGTTGGCCCCGCGGTTCATTGGTCCGTTCCGTATTTCTCAGGTCATTAATCCTGTCGCAGTGCGACTTCTTCTCCAGCTATCTTCGTCGCGTTCACCCGGTCTTCCATGTCTCCTGTGTTAAGCCCGTTCTTCGCGCCCCCGCTCGTCCCTCCCCCCATCCTTGTCGAGGCGCACCTATCTACAGGGTTCGTAAGATTTTGGACATGCGCCCTCGGGGCCGTGGTCATCAGTACCTAGTGGATTGGGAGGGGTACGGTCCTGAGGAGAGGAGTTGGGTTCCCTCTCGGGACGTGCTGGACCGTTCGCTGATCGATGATTTCCTCCGTTGCCGCCAGGTTTCCTCCTCGAGTGCGCCAGGAGGCGCTCGGTGAGTGGGGGGGGTACTGTCATGTCTTATTATGTCTGTTCCTGTCCTTTCTCTTCACTCTGTCTCTCTCTGCTGGTCTTATTAGGTTACCTTCTCTGTCTCTCCTTCTTCAGCTGTTCTACATCTCCCCTAACTAGCTCATTCATCCTTTCCCACCTGTTCTCTCTTTCTCCTCTGATTAGGTCTCTATTTCTCTCTCTGTTCCTGCTACTTTCAGTGTCAGATTCTTGTTTGTGTTTTTCATGCCAGAAGCAAGCTATCGTCTCGTTTGCTTCCACCTTGTCCTATCCTGTCGGAGTCGGCCTGGCAGGTGCATCCTGCACTATACAACGTCGGAAGAGGATTTATGCCATTCCTGTTTTTTCATTAAAGAACTCTGTTTTCTGTTAAAACCGCTTTTGGGTCTTCACTCAAGTACATAACACTCTTCTGTAATTTCTAGAGGGAGGTGTTCTGGTGTTCTGCCATTTCTAGAGGGAGGTGTTCTGGTGTTCTGCCATTTCTAGAGGGAGACGTTCTGCCATTTCTAGTGGGAGATGTTCTGCCATTTCTAGAGGGAGATGTTCTGCCATTTCTAGAGGGAGACGGTCTGCCATTTCTAGAGGGAGATGTTCTGCTTTTCTAGAGGGAGATGTTCTGCTATTCTAGAGGGAGATGTTCTGTCATTTCTAGAGGGAGGTGTTTTGTCATTTCTAGAGGGAGATATTCTGCCATTTCTAGAGGGAGATGTTCTGCATTTTTAGAGGGAGATGTTCTACATTTTTAGAGGGAGAGAGGGTTGATGTTCTGCCATTTCTAGAGGGAGATGTTCTGCATTTTTAGAGGGAGATGTTCTACATTTTTAGAGGGAGAGAGGGTTGATGTTCTGCCATTTCTAGAGGGAGATGTTCTACATTTTTAGAGGGAGAGAGGGTTGATGTTCTGCCATTTCTAGAGGGAGATGTTCTGAGGCATCCTGTGTAGTTATACTCTGGTCTTGGCATGTTGTTTTGGCTTTCCAGTAAAACAGTTGATTATTTCCCACAGTGCACAGTTCTCTCCCTGAGATTTAGTCGTAGGTTTTATTTCCTTTCCTTACCTCAGCAGTCATGGTTCTTTCTGAGACGTTGATACCTTCCCCAGTAGTGTTCAGCCTTCGTTTTTACCTCTTTTATCTAAAGAGCATCTCTGTGACTCAGCAGGGCCTTGATGTTGTCAGTCAACCAAAGGAGATTGAGTTGCTTTTCTTTTTTTGTTTCTCTCTTCTCTGCCGGAGCTGTACATGAACGTTTTGGGACTTGTGAAAATATCTCTTTTTAAAGTCTTTTTCCAGGCCTCATTTACGTTGTTTACATGTAAGGACTCTTTTCCAGTGGGCTGACTTGAGGACTTGAGGACTTGAGGACTTGAGGACTTGAGGGAGTCTATGAAAGATTGCTGGTTAAAGCTTTTGAGAAATATGTGCTGTTGTGTTAGAGCTCTCATCTCCTCTCCTCCCCTCTCCTCTCCTCTCCTCTCCTCTCCTCTCCTCTCCTCTCCTCTCCTCTCCTCTCCTCTCCTCTCCTCTCCTCTCCTCTCTTCTCCTCTCCTCTCCTATCCTCTCCTCTCCTCTCCCCTCCTCTCCTCTCCCCTCCTCTCCACTCCACTCCTCTCCTCTGCTCTCCTCTCCTCTCCCCTCCTTAGGTTTGCTGTCAGAAGATATGGTTGATGGACAGGTCTCCAGTCAGAAGGTCTGGTTGATGTACAGTCCTCATGCCAGAAGGTCTGGTTGATGTACAGGTCTCCTGTCAGAAGGTCTGGTTGGTGTTCAGGTCTCCTGTCAGAAGGTACGGTTGATATACATCTTTCAGGTCTCCTGTCTGAAGCTATGGTTGGTGTCCATCTCTCCTGTCAGAAGGTATGGTTGATGTTCATCTCTACACCTCCCCACTTGATTGTTTCTGTCTCTCCTATAGAGAATATATCCTTCAATGTCCAAAACAAAGCTGGGAATAGTGTATGAAAGCCGGGTTTCACTAAGGCCAACGATGTGAACATTAGCCCTGCTAAGGCCTAGGATGTGAACGTTAGCCCTGCTAAGACCTAGGATGTGAACGTTATCCCTGCTAAGACCAAGGATGTGAACGTTACCCCTGCTAAGGCCTAGGATTTGAAAGTTATCCCTGCTAAGACCTAGGATGTGAACGTTATCCCTGCTAAGACCTAGAATGTGAACGTTATCCCTGCTAAGACCTAGGATGTGAACGTTATCCCTGCTAAGACCTAGGATGTGAACGTTACCCCTGCTAAGGCCTAGGATTTGAAAGTTATCCCTGCTAAGACCTAGGATGTGAACGTTATCCCTGCTAAGACCTAGAATGTGAACGTTATCCCTGCTAAGACCTAGGATGTGAACGTTATCCCTGCTAAGACCTAGGATGTGAACGTTATCCCTGCTAAGACCTAGGATGTGAACGTTATCCCTGCTAAGACCTAGGATGTGAACATTGTCCCTGCTAAGACCTAGGATGTGAACATTAGCCCTGCTAAGACCTGGGATGTGAACATTAGCCCTGCTAAGACCTCTGATGTGAACATTAGCCCTGCTAAGGCCTAGGATGTGAACATTAGCCCTGCTAAGGCCAAAGATGTGAACATTAGCCCTGCAAAGACCTAGGATGTGAACATTAGCCCTGCTAAAGCCTGGGATGTGAACATTATCCCTGCTAAGGCCTAGGATGTGAACATTAGCACTGCTAAGGCCTGGGATGTGAACATTAGCCCTGCAAAGACCTAGGATGTGAACATTAGCCCTGCTAAGGCCTGGGATGTGAACATTATCCCTGCTAAGGCCTAGGATGTGAACATTAGCCCTACTAAGGCCTAGGATGTGAACATTAGCCCTGATTAGAACTGGGATGTGAACATTAGCCCTGCTAAGACCTAGGATGTGAACATTAGCCCTGCTAAGACCTTGGATGTGAACATTAGCCCTGCTAAGGCCTGGGATGTGAACATTAGCCCTGCTAAGACCTAGGATGTGAACATTAGCCCTGCTAAGGTCAAAGATGTGAACATTAGCTCTGCTAAGACCTGGGATGAGAACATAAGCCCTGCTAAGACCTAGGATGTGAACATTAGCCCTGCTAAGGCCTGGGATGTGAACATTAGCCCTGCTAAGGCCAAAGATGTGAACATTAGCCCTGCTAAGACCAAGGATGTGAACATTACCCCTGCTAAGATCTGGGATGTGAGCATTAGCCCTGCTAAGACCTGGGATGTGAACATTAGCCCTGCTAAGACCTAGGATGTGAACATTAGCCCTGCTAAGACCTGGGATGTGAAAATTAGCCCTGCTAAGACCTAGGATGTGAACATTAGCCCTGCTAAGGCCTAGGATGTGAACATTATCCCTGCTAAGACGTAGGATGTGTACATTAGCCCTGCTAAGGCCTAGGATGTGAACATTATCCCTGCTAAGACCTAGGATGTGAACGTTATCCCTGCTAAGACCTAGGATGTGAACGTTGTCCCTGCTAAGACTTAGGATGTGAACGTTACCCTTGCTTAGACCTAGGATGTGAACATTAGCCCTACTAAGACCTAGGATGTGAACATTGGCCCTGCTCAGGAGCAGTTGTTGATTCTCCTGCAGGTGTACACTACTGTTAGTGAGACGAAAGTTTAAAAAGCAGTCAGCACCCATTTGTTTTCATCGTGGCAGTACCTCTGCACCTGGGCCAGGATTTAACTCCACATCACTCGGGCAGAAACAAAACAACAACATTGTGGTTCTGCTGAGTATCTGACCAACGCATTGTATGTGACATGAACCCCATTTTAAACAGATATTAAGTTGGGTTAAACAGCCATTAGCTTGGGTTAAACAGCCATTAAACTGGGGTAAACAGCCATTAAGCTGGGTTAAACAGCCATTAGGTTGAGTTAAACAGCCATTAAGCTGGGTTAAACAGCCGTTAAACTGGGTTAAACAGCCATTAGGTTGGGTTAAACAGCCATTAGGTTGGGTTAAACAGCCATTAGGTTGGGTTAAACAGCCGTTAAACTGGGTTAAACAGCCATTAGGTTGGGTTAAACAGCCATTAGGTTGGGTTAAACAGCCATTAAACTGGGGTAAACAGCCATTAAGTTGGGTTAAACAGCCATTAAGCTGGGTTAAACAGCCATTAGGTTGGGTTAAACAGCCATTAATATGGGTTAAACAGCAATTAGGTTGGGTTAAACAGCCATTAAGCTGGGTTAAACAGCCATTAGGTTGGGTTAAACAGCCATTAAGCTGGGTTAAACAGCCATTAGGTTGGGTTAAACAGCCATTAAACTGGGTTAAACAGCCATTAGGTTGGGTTAAACAGCCATTAAACTAGGGTAAACAGCCATTAGGTTGGGTTAAACAGCCATAAAGTTGGGTTAAACAGCCATTAGGTTGGGTTAAACAGCCGTTAAACTGGGTTAAACAGCCATTAGGTTGGGTTAAACAGCCATTAGGTTGGGTTAAACAGCCATTAAACTGGGGTAAACAGCCATTAAGTTGGGTTAAACAGCCATTAAGCTGGGTTAAACAGCCATTAGGTTGGGTTAAACAGCCATTAAACTGGGGTAAACAGCCATTAAGCTGGGTTAAACAGCCATTAGGTTGGGTTAAACAGCCATTAAACTGGGTTAAACAGCCATTAGGTTGGGTTAAACAGCCATTAGGTTGGGTTAAACAGCCATCAGGTTGGGTTAAACAGCCATTAGGTTGGGTTAAACAGCCATTAAGCTGGGTTAAACAGCCATTAAGTTGGGTTAAACAGCCATTAAGTTGGGTTAAACAGCCATTAGGTTGGGTTAAACAGCCATTAAACTGGGTTAAACAGCCATTAAGCTGGGTTAAACAGCCATTAGGTTGGGTTAAACAGCCATTAGACTGGGTTAAACAGCCATTAATTTGGATTAAACAGCCATTAAACTCGGTTAAACAGCCATTAAGCTGGGTTAAACAGCCATTAAACTGGGCTAAACAGCCATTAATTTGGATTAAACAGCCATTAGGTTGGGTTAAACAGCCATTAAGCTGAGTAAAAAGCCATTAGTTTGGGTTAAACAGCCATTAAGCTGGGTTAAACAGCCATTAGGTTGGGTTAAACAGCCATTAAGCTGGGTTAAACAGCCGTTAAGATGGGTTAAACAGCCATTAAGCTGGGTTAAACAGCCATTAGGTTGGGTTAAACAGCAATTAAGCTGGGTTAAACAGCCATTAGGTTGGGTTAAACAGCCATTAAGCTGGGTTAAACAGCCATTAGTTTGGGTTAAACAGCCATTAAGCTGGGTTAAACAGCCATTCAACTGGGTTAAACAGCCATTAAACTGGGTTACACAGCCATTAAACTGGGTTAAACAGCCGTTAAACTGGGTTAAACAGCCATTAAACTGGGTTCAACAGCCGTTAAGCTGGGTTAATGTGGGGGTCCCGGCTCTGATTTAAAAGTATCAACCTCTTACAATTGGATTGATCCGATTTGCAAGACAGGAGGACAATTAGCGTTGTCCCTGATGTCATTAATATGGTGCCAAAAGATACAACCCATAACTCAGTTCCCCATAGAAATGCATTATTAACATTATCTAATGGTAGGATGATGACATGTTACATAGACGAACCCATGCCACCGCACATTGACTATGTACCGTAATAACCTGTATATAGCCTCCACATTGACTCTGTACCGTAATACCCTGTATATAGTCTCCACATTGACTCTCTACCGTAACACCCAGTATATAGCCTCCACATTGACTCTCTACCGTAATACCCGGTATATAGCCTCCACCTTGTCTCTGTACCGTAACACCCTGTATATAGCCTCCACCTTAAATCTGTACCGTAACACCCTGTATATAGCCTCCACATTGACTCTGTACCGTAATACCCTGTATATAGTCTCCACATTGACTCTCTACCGTAACACCCTGTATATAGCGTCCACATTTACTCTGTACCGTAACACCCTGTATATAGCCTCCACATTGACTCTGTACCGTAATACCCTGTATAAAGCCTCCACATTGACTCTCTACCGTAATACCCTGTATATAGCCTCCACCTTGTCTCTGTACCGTAACACCCTGTATATAGCCTCCACATTAACTCTGTACCGTAATACCCTGTATATAGCCTCAACATTGACCCTGTACCGTAATACACTGTATATAGCGTCCACATTGACTCTGTACCGTAACACCCTGTATATAGCCTCCACATTGACTCAGTACCGTAATACCCTGTATATAGCCTCCACATTGTCTCTGTCCCGTAACACCCTGTATATAGCCTCCACATTGACGCTGTACCGTAATACCCTGTATATAGCCTCCACATTAACTCTGTACCGTAATACCCTGTATATAGTCTCCACATTGACTCAGTACCGGTACCCCCTGTATATAGCCTCCACATTGACTCAGTACCGGTACCCCCTGTATATAGCCTCCTCATTGACTCTGTACTGGTACCCCCTGTATATAGCCTCCACATTGACTCTGTACCGTAATACCCTGTATATAGCCTCCACATTGTCTCTGTACCGTAACACCCTGTATATAGCCTCCACATTGACTCTGTACTGGTACCACCTTTATATAGCCTCCTCATTGACTCTGTACCATAAAACCCTGTATATAGCCTCTACATTGACTCTGTACCAGTACCCCCTGTATATAGCCTCCACATTGACTCAGTACCATAACACCCTGTATATAGCCTCCACATTGACTCTGTACCAGTACCCCCTGTATATAGTCTCCACATTGACTCAGTACCGGTACCCCTGTATATAGCCTCCACATTGACTCTGTACCAGTACCCCCTGTATATAGCCTCCACATTGACTCAGTACCGGCACCCCCTGTATATAGCCTCCACATTGACTCTGTACCGGTACCCCCTGTATATAGTCTCCACATTGACTCAGTACCGGCACCCCCTGTATATAGCCTCCACATTGACTCTGTACCGGTACCCCCTGTATATAGCCTCCACATTGACTTAGTACCGTAACACCCTGTATATAGCCTCCACATTGACTCTGTACCGTAATACCCTGTATATAGCCTCCACATTGACTCAGTACCGGCACCCCCTGTATATAGCCTCCACATTGACTTTGTACCGGTACCCCTTGTATATAGCCTCCACATTGACTCTGTACCGGTACCCCCTGTATATAGCCTCCACATTGACTCTGTACCGGTACCCCCTGTATATAGCCTCCACATTGACTCTGTACCGGTACCCCCTGTATATAGCCTCCACATTGACTCTGAACCGGTACCCCCTGTATATAGCCTCCACATTGACTCAGTACCGGTACCCCCTGTATATAGCCTCCACATTGACTCAGTACCGGTACCCCCTGTATATAGCCTCCACATTGACTCAGTACCGGCACCCCCTGTATATAGCCTCCACATTGACTCTGTACCGGTACCCCCTGTATATAGCCTCCACATTGACTCTGAACCGGTACCCCCTGTATATAGCCTCCACATTGACTCTGTACCGGTACCCCCTGTATATAGCCTCCACATTGACTCTGTACCGGTACCCCTGTATATAGTCTCCACATTGACTCAGTACCGGCACCCCCTGTATATAGCCTCCACATTGACTCTGTACCGGTACCCCCTGTATATAGCCTCCACATTGACTTAGTACCGTAACACCCTGTATATAGCCTCCACATTGACTCTGTACCGTAATACCCTGTATATAGCCTCCACATTGACTCAGTACCGGCACCCCCTGTATATAGCCTCCACATTGACTCTGTACCGGTACCCCTTGTATATAGCCTCCACATTGACTCTGTACCGGTACCCCTGTATATAGCCTCCACATTGACTCTGTACCGGTACCCCCTGTATATAGCCTCCACATTGACTCTGTACCGGTACCCCCTGTATATAGCCTCCACATTGACTCTGTACCGGTACCCCCTGTATATAGCCTCCACATTGACTCAGTACCGGTACCCCCTGTATATAGCCTCCACATTGACTCAGTACCCTACCCCCTGTATATAGCCTCCACATTGACTCAGTACCGGTACACCCTGTATATAGCCTCCACATTGACTCAGTACCGGCACCCCCTGTATATAGCCTCCACATTGACTCTGTACCGGTACCCCCTGTATATAGCCTCGACATTGACTCTGTACCGGTACCCCCTGTAT
Source organism: Oncorhynchus masou masou (assembly GCF_036934945.1). NCBI lineage: Eukaryota > Metazoa > Chordata > Actinopteri > Salmoniformes > Salmonidae > Oncorhynchus > Oncorhynchus masou. Next base: position 190,893 of record NW_027013385.1, on the reverse strand, counting down.
ATAGCCTCCACATTGACTCTGTACCGGTACCCCCTGTATATAGCCTCCACATTGACTCAGTACCGGCACCCCCTGTATATAGCCTCCACATTGACTCAGTACCGGTACCCCCTGTATATAGCCTCCACATTGACTCTGTACCAGTACCCCCTGTATATAGTCTCCACATTGACTCAGTACCGGCACCCCCTGTATATAGCCTCCACATTGACTCTGTACCGGTACCCCCTGTATATAGCCTCCACATTGACTTAGTACCGTAACACCCTGTATATAGCCTCCACATTGACTCTGTACCGTAATACCCTGTATATAGCCTCCACATTGACTCAGTACCGGCACCCCCTGTATATAGCCTCCACATTGACTCTGTACCGGTACCCCTTGTATATAGCCTCCACATTGACTCTGTACCGGTACCCCCTGTATATAGCCTCCACATTGACTCTGTACCGGTACCCCCTGTATATAGCCTCCACATTGACTCTGTACCGGTACCCCCTGTATATAGCCTCCACATTGACTCTGAACCGGTACCCCCTGTATATAGCCTCCACATTGACTCAGTACCGGTACCCCCTGTATATAGCCTCCACATTGACTCAGTACCGGTACCCCCTGTATATAGCCTCCACATTGACTCAGTACCGCACCCCCTGTATATAGCCTCCACATTGACTCTGTACCGGTACCCCCTGTATATAGCCTCCACATTGACTCTGAACCGGTACCCCCTGTATATAGCCTCCACATTGACTCTGTACCGGTACCCCCTGTATATAGCCTCCACATTGACTCTGTACCGGTACCCCCTGTATATAGTCTCCACATTGACTCAGTACCGGCACCCCCTGTATATAGCCTCCACATTGACTCTGTACCGGTACCCCCTGTATATAGCCTCCACATTGACTTAGTACCGTAACACCCTGTATATAGCCTCCACATTGACTCTGTACCGTAATACCCTGTATATAGCCTCCACATTGACTCAGTACCGGCACCCCCTGTATATAGCCTCCACATTGACTCTGTACCGGTACCCCTTGTATATAGCCTCCACATTGACTCTGTACCGGTACCCCCTGTATATAGCCTCCACATTGACTCTGTACCGGTACCCCCTGTATATAGCCTCCACATTGACTCTGTACCGGTAACCCTGTATATAGCCTCCACATTGACTCTGTACCGGTACCCCCTGTATATAGCCTCCACATTGACTCAGTACCGGTACCCCCTGTATATAGCCTCCACATTGACTCAGTACCCTACCCCCTGTATATAGCCTCCACATTGACTCAGTACCGGTACACCCTGTATATAGCCTCCACATTGACTCAGTACCGGCACCCCCTGTATATAGCCTCCACATTGACTCTGTACCGGTACCCCCTGTATATAGCCTCGACATTGACTCTGTACCGGTACCCCCTGTATATAGCCTCCACATTGACTCTGTACCGGTACCCCCTGTATATAGCCTCCACATTGACTCAGTACCGGCACCCCCTGTATATAGCCTCCACATTGACTCAGTACCGGTACCCCCTGTATATAGCCTCCACATTGACTCTGTACCAGTACCCCCTGTATATAGTCTCCACATTGACTCTGTACCGGTACCCCCTGTATATAGCCTCCACATTAACTCTGTACAGGTACCCCCTGTATATAGCCTCCACATTGACTCTGTACCGTAATACCCTGTATATAGTCTCCACATTGACTCTCTACCGTAACACCCTGTATATAGCCTCCACATTGACTCTCTACCGTAACACCCTGTATATAGCCTCCACATTGACTCTGTACCGTAACACCCTGTATATAGCCTCCACATTGACTCTGTACCGTAACACCCTGTATATAGCCTCCACATTGACTCTCTACCGTAACACCCTGTATATAGCCTCCACATTGACTCTCTACCGTAACACCCTGTATATAGCCTCCACATTGACTCTGTACCGGTACCCCCTGTATATAGCCTCCACATTGACTCAGTACCGGCACCCCCTGTATATAGTCTCGTATTCGGCACAATTTGATTTTATTGTACGTGTACGTACAGCGTCTTGACAATGTGAGGTTAATGTCGGTGTCTTCAGAACAGATCGATGACATTCCCATAACAGGCGTCCTCATTATGACACCACAATAGCGCCGTCACTACATCATCATTCAGCGCCAGGCCAGCTAGCGGGAGGTAAAACGTTTGGGCCCCGGAGATGTGTTCGCGCGCTAAGAGGAGCGAATTAAGCGTTTTGATTGGCTGTCACACTGCCATCGTCTGCCAGCGTGCGAGCCAGCCAGGATCCGAGCCAGCCAGGAGCCGAGCCAGCGCGACAGACACCGTTAAACAGACGTGACAACAACACGAGAAGAGCGATGTGCCCGTTGGCAGTCAGTTATCATCTGAGCAGAGAGACAGAGAGGGAGGGAGGAGAGGGGGCTGAATCAGGGTGTTCACTATGTCACTCTCCAGGCTCTGTGACAGTGTGTGTGTCAGTGTGTGTGTATGATAGTGTGTGTGTCAGTGTGTGTGTATGATAGTGTGTGTGTCAGTGTGTGTGTGTATGATAGTGTGTGTGTCAGTGTGTGTGTATGATAGTGTGTGTGTCAGTGTGTGTTTATGATAGTGTGCGTGTCAGTGTGTGTGTATGATAGTGTGTGTGTCAGTGTGTGTGTATGATAGTGTGTGTGTCAGTGTGTGTGTATGATAGTGTGTGTGTGTGTGTGTGTGTATGATAGTGTGTGTGTCAGTGTGTGTGTATGATAGTGTGTGTTTCAGTGTGTGTATGATAGTGTGTGTGTCAATGTGTGTATGATAGTGTGTGTGTCAGTGTGTGTGTATGATAGTGTGTGTGTGTGTGTGTATGATAGTGTGTGTGTCAGTGTGTGTGTATGATAGTGTGTGTGTCAGTGTGTGTGTATGATAGTGTGTGTGTCAGTGTGTGTGTATGATAGTGTGTGTGTCAGTGTGTGTGTATGATAGTGTGTGTGTCAGTGTGTGTGTATGATAGTGTGTGTGTCAGTGTGTGTGTATGATAGTGTCTGCTGCTGAAAACCAACCTCTCTTTCTGTTCTGCAGCTGTAAAATAAAAAGTAATATAAAATATAAAAAAATTACAGTAAACATTACATTCACAGTGAAACATTACACATTCATTACATTCACATGTGCAAATAGTCTCTCCCCTCTCTCTCCCCCTCTCTCTCTCTCTCTTCCCCTCTCTCTCTCTTCCCACTCTCTCTCTTCCTCCTCTCTTCCCCCCCTCTCTCTTCCCCTCTCTCTCTTCCCACTCTCTCTCTTCCCCCTCTCTCTCCTCCCCTCTCTCTCTCCTCCCCTCACTCTCTCACTCCTCTCTCTCTCTCTCTCTCTCTCTCTCTCTCTCTCTCTCTCTCTCTCGCCCTCTCTCTCCCCCTCTCTCTCTCCCTCTCTCTCTCCCTCCTCTCTCCCCCCTCTCTCTTCCCCTCTCTCTCTCCCCTCTCTCTCCCCTCTCTCTCTCCTTCCCTCCATCTTCCCTCTCTCTCTTCCCCCTCTCCCCCTCTCTCTTCCCCTTCCCTCTCCCCACTCTCTCTATTCCCTCTCTCTGTCCTCCCCTCTCGCTTCCCTCTTCTCCTCCCTCTTTCTCTTCCCCTCTCTCTGTCCTCCACTCTCTCTCGCCTCTCTCTCCCCCCTCTCTCCCCCTCTCTCTCCACCCTACCTCATTCTCTTCAATTTGCTCAATCTTAAAGTATGCTCAGCTACAGCTCCACTGATTAATTCCACTTAATTCCACCTAATTCCACACACACACACACACACACACACACACACACACACACACACACACACACACACACACACACACACACACACACACACACACACACCACTACCTCTCTCTCCAACTCTTTTCTCTAATCACCATTATTTTAAGCAAACTCAAACTCCACCTTCAGCAGGGCAGTAATAAAATGTCTCCTCGGAGCCACAGCAGTGTGTTTAACTTATTGAAATATTTATACTCCTTCAGGGTTTCTCTTAAATAAAAATCTGATCCATATCTCCTTTCAGCTAATGTCTCTCTGTGTGAAGGAGGCCCCTGAGAGGGCTATCAATCTGTTGGCCTGATGATAGAGGAGCCCTTCGATCAGTACAACCGTTCCCTATATAAGGCTCATAGGACATTGGCCAAAAGTAGTGCACTATGTAGGGCATGGTAGGGCATAGTGTGCCATTTGACACCTGGACATAAGATAGCAAATAGCAAAACGGAGAAACAGTCAATGTCCCACAGAGGTTAGATGTAACAAATATCAAAAAACAAACCCGATTTTGATAAACTCCCCTATCTACATATCTACAGGGTGAAATATCACAGTGTGACGTCACAGCAGCAAGATTTGTGACCTGTTACCACAAGAAAAGGGCAACCAGTGAAGAACAAACGTAAATTGAAATACAACCCATATTTATATTTATTTATTTTCCTTTTTTGTACTTGAACTATTTGCACATTGTTACAACACTATATATTGAAATGTCTTTATTCTTTTGGAACTTCTTTGAGTGTTTACTGTTCACTTTTATTGTTTATTTCACTTCTTACGGCTAGGGGGCAGTATTGAGTAGCTTGTATGAATACGGTGCCCAGAGTGAACTGCCTGCTACTCAGGCCCAAAAGTTAAGATGTGCATATTATTGGATATATTTGGATATAAAACACTCGGAAGTTTCTAAAACTGTTTGAATGATGTCTGTGAGTATAACAGAACTCACATGGCAGGCAAAAACCTGAGATAAAAATCCAACCAGGAAGTGGGAAATCTGAGGTTTGTAGTTTTTCAACTCTTTGCCTATCCAAGAAACAGTGTAAATTTGGTCCGATTGCACTTCCTGGGGCTTCCACTGGATGTCAACAGTCTTTAGAACCTTGTCTAAGGCTTCTACTGTGAAGTGGGGGCGAATGAGAGCTGTTTCTACCAGAGGTCTGGCAGAAGGCCATGAGCTGATCATGCGCGCGCCTGTGAGAGGTAGCTGCTTTCCATTGCATTTCTAAAGACAAAGGAATTCTCTGGTTGGAACATTTTTGAAGAGTTATGTTTAAAGCATCCTAAAGATCGATTCTATACTTCATTTGACATGTATCTACGGAATGTAACGGAACCTTTTGACTTTTCGTCTGGACCTAGTGCTCGAGCCTCATGAATTATGATTTGAGTACTAAACGCGCAAACAAAAAGGAGGTATTTGGACATAAATGATGGACTTTATCGAACAAAACAAACATTTATTGTGGAACTGGGATTCTTGGGAGTGCATTCTGATGAAGATCATCAAAGGTAAGTGAATATTTCTAATGCTATTTCTGACTTCTGTTGACTCCACAACATGGCATATCTGTATGGCTTGTTTTTGTGTCTGAGCACTGTACTCAGATTATTGCATGGTGTGCTTTTTCGTAAAGTTATTTTGAAATCTGATACAGCGGTTGCATTAAGGATAAGTATATCTTTAATTCCATGCATAACACTTGTATCTTTTATCAATGTTTATTATGAGTATTTCTGTAAATTGATGTGGCTCTCTGCAAAATCATCAGATGTTTTGGAAGCAAAACATTACTGAACATAACGCGCCAATGTAAACTGAGATTTTTGGATATAAATATGAACTTTATCGAACAAAACATACATGTATGGTGTAACATAAAGTCCTATGAATGTCATCTGATGAAGATCATCAAAGGTTAGTGATTAATTTTATCTCTATTTCTGCTTTTTGTGACTCTCTTTGGCTGGAAAAATTGGCTGTGTTTTTCTGTGACTAGGCGGTGACCTAACATAATAATTTGGTGTGCTTTCGCTATAAAGCTTTTTTGAAATCGGACACTGTGGTGGGATTAACAACAAGTTGATCTTTAAAATGGTGTAAAATATTGGTATGTTTGAGGAATTTTAGTTATGAGATTTCTGTTGTTTTGAATTTGGCGCCCTGCACTTTCACTGGCTGTTGTCATATCGATCTCGTTAGCGGGATTTCAGCCATAGGAATTAACTTGGTTTGGCAATGTTGACATATGTTTTCCATGCCAAAGAATAAAGTCCTTGAATTGAAATTGAATGGAGAGAGAGAGATCTACGGACTGAAGCGGAGAGAACTTATTAAAGGAGGTACACATGGCAGTGAATGAGGAGGTAAGAAAAGCTGATGTGTGCCAGAGAACAGGACGCTCCCCAGACAAGCCAGCAGAACAGCCCACCTCAGACCCATGTACTACCCACCAATGCGACCTGTATGCTCTCGTTGGCTGGCACTCGCTACATATCCGTTGCCAAACCCACTGGCTCCAAGTCATCTGCAAGTCTTGCTCGGTAAAGCTCCGCCTTATCTCAGCTCAACGGTCACCATAGCAACACCTACCTGTAGCACGCGCTCCCGCAGGTATATTTCACTGGTCATCCCCAAAGTCAACACCCCCATTGGCCGCCTTTCCTTCCAGTTCTTTGCTGCCAATGACTGGAACGAACTGCAAAAAATCACTGAAGTGATCTAAGCGTCAGCTGTCAGAGCAGCTTACCGATTGCTGCAGCAGTACACATCCCATCTGTACACAGCCCATCTGTACACAGCCCATCTGTACACACCCCATCTGTACACAGCCCATCTGTACACAGCCCATCTGTACACAGCCCATCTGTAGTAAACAGCCCATCTGTACACAGCCCATCTGTAAACAGCCCATCTGTAGTAAAAAGCCCATCTGAAAACAGCCCATCTGTACACATCCCATCTGTACACAGCCCATCTGTACACAGCCCATCTGAAAACAGCCCATCTGTAAACAGCCCATCTGTAAACAGCCCATCTGTACACAGCCCATCTGTAGTAAACAGCCCATCTGTAAACAGCCCATCTGTAGTAAACAGCCCATCTGTAAACAGCCCATCTGTACACAGCCCATCTGTAAACAGCCCATCTGTAGTAAAAAGCCCATCTGTAGTAAACAGCACATCTGTAAACAGCCCATCTGTACACACCCCATCTGTACACAGCCCATCTGTACACAGCCCATCTGTACACACCCCATCTGTACACAGCCCATCTGTACACAGCCCATCTGTAAACAGCCCATCTGTACACAGCCCATCTGTAAACAGCCCATCTGTAAACAGCCCATCTGCCCATCTGTAGTAAACATCCCATCTGTAAACAGCCCATCTGTAAACAGCCCATCTGTAAACAGCCCATCTGTAAACAGCCCATCTGTAAACAGCCCATCTGTAGTAAACAGCCCATCTGTAGTAAACAGCCCATCTGTAGTAAACAGCCCATCTGTACACAGCCCATCTGAAAACAGCCCATCTGTAAACAGCCCATCTGTAAACAGCCCATCTGTAAACAGCCCATCTGTAGTAAACAGCCCATCTGTACACCGCCCATCTGTAAACAGCCCATCTGTAAACAGCCCATCTGTAAACAGCCCATCTGTACACAGCCCATCTGTAGTAAACAGCACATCTGTAAACATCCCATCTGTAAACAGCCCATCTGTAAACAGCCCATCTGTAAACAGCCCATCTGTAAACAGCCCATCCAACCAACTATCAACCTCATTCCCATATTTTATTTTATTTTATTGTTTTGCTCTTTTGCACACCATTATTTCTACTTGCACATCCTCATCTGCACATATATCACTCCAGTGTTAATTGCTAAATGGTAATTACTTCGCCACTATTGGCCAATGTATTGCCTTACCTCCTTACTTCATTTGAACACACTGTATATAGATTGTTCTACTGTATTATTGACTGTATGTTTGTTTATTCTATGTGTAACTCTGTGTTGTTATTTTGTGTCACACTTTGTAATTGAGGTCGCAGTTGTAATTGAGAACGTGTTATTATGTTACCTGGTTAAATAAAGGTGAAATAAAATACATTTAATTAAACAAAATAAAAATACCTGTAAGACCCCTTCCTGAAGGACAAGAGGACCAACACTCAGACCACAGAATCACCAGCCACACCCCAACCAACTAAGACCACCACAAGAAAACCCTGGCCACACCCTATATACCCCCCCCAGCACCAGACCTACACCTCTTCTGCCCACCTCATGCCCCTGCGGCAAGGACCTCATCATGACAGCAGGACATGTGCCCAGGCCGGGAGCAGAGCAACAGGCCCAACCCCCACTATTAACTCCCAGAGTCTCTCAGAGAGTTCACAGTCAGCCCACTGACACCCCTATCAGACCACAGCAAAATCACATTCTACTTCAACAGAGCAATACTCAATCATGAGGCATCAAAGCCAAAGGAACTGAATAATGTTAGGACTATATATATATATATATATATATATATATATATATATATATATATATATATATATATATATATATATACTAGGTGAGATGGATGGAAGAACAATAAAATGTAAAGAAAAAAGGCAAATACAAATTCAACCCCGTATTGACAATTTCCTGGAAAAAAAACATTTCACTGTAATTGCAAAGGTGTAAACTTGGCAGATGAAAACCTGAACATCATATTTGACTTCTCATCTTCCCTTTCAACTAAAGAAATGTCAAAGCAGACAACTGAAGAAAATGAACAACAATGACAAATGGTTTTGATGAAGAATGCAAAAAAACTAAAAAAGAAATTGAGAAACAAATCCAACAAAAAAAACAGAGAGACCCAGAAAACCTGATTCAGAGACCTGAGTCTAAGCCTTCATTGTGGTGAATCACTAAAACAAAACAGAAATACACAGTGGAAAAAGAAGGAACTGCACGTCAGAAATCAGCTCAATGTAATTGAAGAATCCATAGACTCTTCTGGGAAAATTGGAAAACTCTAAACAAACAACATTACGAAGAATTATCTGTCCAAAATGGAGATGTATGGATAAACCACTTCACCAATCTGATTGGCTCTATAACAAAGAACAAACAGCAAAAATATTGACATGATCGAATACAATTTTTAGAATGAACTATTAAAGACGACCAGAACCCACTGGATTCTCCAACGACACTGAATGAACTACAGGAGAAAACAAACCCTCCAACACAAAAAGGCCTGTGGGATTGAAGGTATCAAGAATGAAATTATAAAATATAGAGATCACAAATTCCAATTGGCTATACTTTAAACTCTTTACCATCATCCTCAGTTCTGGCAAATTCTCCAATATTTGGAACCAAGGACTGATCACACAAATCCACAAAAGTGGAGACTAATTTGTCCTCATTAACTACCAGGGGATATGAGTCAACAATCAATCTTGGGAAAATCCTCTGCATATATCATTACCAACAGACTCGTACATTTCCTCAGTGAAACAATGTACTGAGCAAATATCATATTGGCTTTTTTACCAAATTACCGTACGACAGACCACCTATTCACCCTGCACACCCTAATTGACAACCAAACAAACCAAAACACAGGCAAAGATTTCTCATGCTTTTTTAATTTCAAAAAAGCTTTTGACTCAATTTGGCATGAGGGTCTGCTATACAAATTGATGGAAAGTGGTGTTGGGGGGAGGATCAAGTCCATGTACACAAACAACAAGTGTGCGGTTAGAATTGGCAAAAAACACACACATTTCTTTCCACAGGGCCGTGGGGTGAGACAGGGATGCAGCTTAAGCCCCACCCTCTTCAACATATATATCAACGAATTGGCGCGGGCACGAGAACAGTCTGCAGTACTAGAACAGTCTGCAGCACCCGGCCTCACCCTACTAGAATCTGAAGTCAAATGCTGACTGTTTGCTGGTGATCTGGTACTTCTGTCACCAACCAAGTAGGTCCAATTGCCAGGACCACAAATACAAATTCCATCTAGACACCGTTGCCCTTGAGCACCCCAAAAAATATACATACCTCGCCCTAACCATCAGCACCAAGAGGTAACGTCCACAAAGCTGTGGATGATGATGTCATCAAAAGGAACATTCCACAGACCAATGAGGATCTAAAAATACTTGAATCAGTTATAGAAACCATTGTCCTTTATGGTTGTGAGGTCTGGGGTCCGCTCACCAACCAAGAATTCACAAAATGGGACAAACACCAAATTGAGACTCTGCATGCAGAATTCTACAACAATATCCTTCGTGTACAACGTAGAACACCAGATAATGCATGCAGAGCAGAATTAGGCTGATACCCAATAATTATCAAAATCCAGAAATTCTACAACCACCTAAAAGGCAGCGATTCCCAAACCTTCCATAACAAAGCCATCACCTACAGAGAAGTGAACCTGGAGAAGAGCCCCCTAAGCAAGCTGGTTCTGGGGCTCTGTTCACAAACACAAACAGACTCCACAAAGCCCCAGGACAGCAACGTAAGTAGAAACAACCAAATCATCAGAAAACAGAAAGAAAATTACTTGAAACATTGGAAAGAATTCACCAAAAAACAGAGCACACTAGAATGCTATTTGGGCCTGAACAGAGAGTACACAGTGGCAGAATACTTGGCCACTGTGACTGACCCAAAATTGAGGGAGCGTGTTGAAGAGAGAAAGAGAGAGCATGAGAGAGAGAGGGAGAGTGATGAAGAGAGAGAGCATGATGAAGAGAGAGAGGAAGAGTGATGAAGAGAGAGAGAGCATGATGAAGAGAGAGAGGGAGAGTGATGAAGAGAGAGAGAGCATGATGAAGAGAGAGAGGGAGAGTGATGAAGAGAGAGAGAGCATGATGAATAGAGAGAGGGAGAGTGATGAAGAGAGAGAGAGAGCATGATGAATAGAGAGAGGGAGAGTGATGAAGAGAGAGAGAGCATGATGAAGAGAGAGCGAGAGCATGATGAAGAGAGAGGGAGGGAGAGTGATGGGGAGAGTGAGAGAGCATGATGAAGAGAGAGAGAGGGAGAGTGATGAAGAGAGAGAGAGCATGATGAAGAGATAGAGGGATAGTGATGGAGAGAGTGAGAGAGCATGATGAAGAGAGAGAGGGAGAGTGATGAAGAGAGAGAGGGAAAGTGATGAAGAGAAAGAGAGGGAGTGTGATGAAGAGAGAGAGAGGGAGAGTGATGAAGAGAGAGAGAATGATGAAGAGAGAGAGCATGATGAAGAGAGAGCGAGAGCATAATGAAGAGAGAGAGAGGGAGAGTGATGGAGAGAGTGAGAGAGCATGATGAAGAGAGAGAGAGGGAAAGTGATGAAGAGAGATAGGGAAAGTGATGAAGAGAAAGAGAGGGAGTGTGTTGAAGCGATCGAGAGGGAGAGTGATGAAGAGAGAGAGAGAGGGAGAGTGATGAAGAGAGAGAGTGTGATGAAGAGAGGGAGATGGAGAGTGATGAAGAGAGAAAGAGCGTGTTGAATAGAGAGAGAGAGGGAGCATGTTGAAGAGAGGGAGAGTGATGAAGAGAGAGAGAAGGAGAGTGATGAAGAGAGAGATGGAGAGTGATGAAGAGAGAGATGGAGAGAGAGTGAGATGAGGCAGAGCAGCCTGCCAAGGCCAAGCTGGGTAACTTGTTCATTTGTCCATATTTCTCCTCTGCAGATCCCGTGGGATCCCCCTCTCCTCCTCTCCTTCTGTTGCTTTTCTCTTACTAATATTCCTCAGTCCGTCCCGGGAGACGTCTCTATCACAGAGAAATCTGTGGTTCGACAGTTCACTTGGCACCGCTTTACAAAACTATCAGGAGAACAGAAACAAACAGAAAATCTCCTCCGTTGTTGAAGCCAAGGCATCAGCAGTCCGAAGAAAACATGTCGAAGTGGAGTGGAACCAATTCTTAGACAGGAAGTAAATAACCATGTCAAGTCACATGACTAATACAACACCAAGATAGATACAGTTGAAGTCAGAAGTTTACACACACTTAGGTTGGAGTCATTAAAACTAGTTTACAGACACTTAGGTCGGTGTCATTAAAACTAGTTTACATACTCTTAGGTTGGAGTCATTAAAACTAGTTTACATACACTTAGGTTGGAGTCATTAAAACTAGTTTACATACACTTAGGTTGGAGTCATTAAAACTAGTTTACATACACTTAGGTTGGAGTCATTAAAACTAGTTTACATACACTTAGGTTGGAGTCATTAAAACTAGTTGTTTTTCAACCACTCCACACATTTCTTGTTAACAAATTATAGTTATAGTTAGTTAGTCAGTTAGGACAACTGCTTTGTGCATGACACAAGTAAATTTTACAACAATTGTTTACAGGCAGATTATTTCAATTATTATTCACTGTATCACAATTCCAGTGGGTCAGAAGTTTACATACACTAAGTTGACTGTGCCTTTAAACAGCTTGGAAAATTCCAGATAATGATGGCATGGCTTTTGACGCTTCTGATAGGCTAATTAACATCATTTGAGTCAATTGGTGCAACTGTGGATGTATTTCAAGGCCTTCCTTCAAACTCAGTGCCTCTTTCCTTGACATCATGGGAAAATCTAAATAAATCAGCCAAGACCTCAGAACAACATTGTAGACCTCCACAAGTCTGGTTCATCCTTCGGAGCAATTTCCAAATGCCTGAAGGTACCATGTTCATCTATACAAATAATGGTATGCAAGAATAAACACCATGGGACCACGCAACTGTCATACCGCTCTGGAAGAAGACGCGTTCTGTCTCCTAGAGATGAACCTACTTTGTTGCAAAAAGTGCAAATCTATCCCAGAACAACAGCAAGTGACCTTGTGAAGATGCTGGAGGAAGCAGGTACAAAAGTATCTATATCCACAGTAAAATGAGTCCTATATCGACATAACCTAAAAGGTCAGCAAGGAAGGAGCCACTGCTCCAACACCGCCATAAAAAGCCAGACGACAGTTTGTAACTGCACATGGGCACAAATATTGTACTTTTTGGAGAAATGCCCTCTGGTCTGATGAAACAAAAATAGATCTGTTTGGCCATAATGACCATAATTTTGTTTGGAGGAAAAAGGTGGAGGCTTGCAAGCTGAAGAACACCATCCCTACCGTGAAGCACGGTGGTGGCAGCATCATTTTGTGGGGGTGCTTTGCTGCAGGAGGGACTGGTGCACTTCACAAAATATATGGCATCATAAGGAGGAAAATTATGTGGATATATTGAAGCAACATCTCAAGACATCGGTCAGGAAGTTAAAGCTTGGTCGCAAATGGATTCTCCAAATGGACAATGACCCCAAGCATACTTCCATAGTTGTGGCAAAATGGCTTATGGACAACAAAGTCAAGGTTTTGGAGTGGCCATCACTAAGCCCTGACCTCAATCATATAGAACATGTGTGGGCAGAACTGAAAAAGCGTGTGCGAGCAAGGAGGCCTACAAACCTGACTCAGTTACACAAGCTCTGTCAGGAGGAATGGGCCAAAATTCACCCAATTTGTTGTGGGAAGCTTGTGGAAGGCTACCTGAACCGTTTGACCCAAGTTAGACAATTTAAAGGCAATGCTACAAAATACTAATTGAGTGTATGTAAACTTCTGACCTACTGGGAATGTGATGAACAAAATAAAAGCTCTCTACTATTATTCTGACATTTCACATTCCAAATTAAAATAAAGTGGTGATCCTAACTGACCTAAGACAGGGAATTTATACTAGGATTAAATGTCAGGAATTGTGAAAAACTGAGTTTAAATGTATTTGGCTAAGGTGTATGTAAACTTCAGACTTCAACTGTAAATATCTGTGGTTATTCTTTGAATTATTTTCCACTTGTTAAGGTGTGAGTGTGTGTGTGTTTGTGCATGCATGCATACCAGCACACCAGCCCACCCGCAACAACAACAACATCTTCATCAACAATAACATCAATAACAACAACAACATCAACAACAGCATCAACAAGTACAATAACAACTACAACAACAACTACAACAACATCAACAGCATCAACAACTACACCAACAACATCAACAACATCAACAACAACAACCTCATCAAAAACAGCAGAAACAACAATATCAACAAAAACAGAAACAACATAAAAAAAACAACAACAGCATCAACATCCACAACAACATCAACATCATCAACATCAAAAACATCAACAACAACAACTTCATCAACAACAACAACATCAACAATAACAACAACAACATCATCAACATCATCAACAACAACATCGGCATCAACAACAACAACATCGGCATCAACAACATTATCATCAACATCAACAACAACAACATCAACGACATCAACAACATCATCAATATCAACAACAACAGAAACAACAATATCAACAACAACAACAACAACAACAGCAACAACAACAGCAACAACAGCAACAACAGCATCAACCGCATCAACATCAACAACAACATCAACAACAACAACATCGGCATCAACACCATTATCAAGAACATAAACAACAACATCAACGACATCAACAACAGCATCAACAACTTCATCAACAACAACAACATCATCAACAATAAAAACAGCAACATCATCAACATCATTATCATCAACAATAACAACAAGAACAACAGCATCAACAACTACAGCAACAACATTAACAACATCATCAACAACATCATCAACAATAACAACAGCAGCATCATCAACATCATTATCAGCAACAACATCATCAACATCATCATCAATAACAACAACATCGTCATCAACATTATCAACAACATCAACAACATCGTCTACAACATCAACATCTACAACATCAACAACGACATCAACAACATCATCAACATCAACAACATCATCAAAATCATCATCAACAACATCAACAACATCGTCAACAACATCAACATCTACAACATCAACAACGACATCAACAACATCAACATCTACAACATCAACAACGACATCAACAACATCATCAACATCAACAACAACATCAACAACAAAATGAGGGTTAAACTGGACCAGAATATATTGAAAACTTAAAGAAGCGTCTGGATTCATCTAGCTGGATGTGAGCACACACACACACACACGCACGCACGCACACACACACACACACACACACACACACACACACACACACACACACACACACACACACACACACACACACACACACACACACACACACACACAAACACACACACACACACACACACACACACACTCAGGCGATACCTCCCTCTCAATGTGTTATTCATGTTAAAAACCCAGATTTCCCCTCTGGCTATAGAAGGTATGAGAATACATTTAGACCGGGACTGCTGGCACTGCAGTCCAGCGGCGTTTTGTGTAACCGGACCGCAGCCTTATTGGACGCGCTGGACACTCCATGGCCACAGGCGGGACAGGTTGGACAGGAAACAGATTTGTCTCATGATACTAATGAGAGGTTAGTATCTCTGGGCAGATGTCTGGTTGCTTTCCGAATGGCACCCTATTCCCTATATAGTGCACTACTTTAGAACAGAGCCCTATAGAACCCTATTCCCTGCATAATGCACTACTTTAGACCAGAGCCCTATGGAACCCTATTCCCTATATAGAGCACTACTTTAGACCAGAGCCCTATGGAACCCTATTCCCTATATAGAGCACTACTTTAGACCAGAGCCCTATAGAACCCTATTCCCTGCATAATGCACTACTTTAGACCAGAGCCCTATGGCATCCTATTCCCTATATAGTGCACTACCTTATGGGCCCTGGTCAAAAGAAGCGCACTATGTAGGGAATAGGCGTGGTATAAATACAATAGTATATTATGATATAAATACTATAGTATATTATGATATAAATACTATAGTATATTATGATATAAATACTATAGTATATTATGATATAAATACTATAGTATATTATGGTATAAATACAATAGTATATTATGGTATGAATACTATAGTATATTATGATATAAATACTATAGTATATTATGATATAAATACTATAGCATATTATGGTATAAATACAATAGTATATTATTATATAAATACTATAGTATATTACGGTATAAATACAATAGTATATTATGATATAAATACTATAGTATATTGTGATATAAATACAATAGTATATTATGATATAACTACTATAGTATATTATGATATAAATACTATAGTATATTATGGTATAAATACAATAGTATATTATGATATAAATACTATAGTATATTGTGATATAAATACTATAGTATATTATGATATAAATACTATAGTATACTGTGATATAAATACTATAGTATATTATGATATAAATACTATAGTATCTTATGGTATAAATACAATAGTATATTATGGTATAAATACTATAGTATATTATGGTATAAATGCTATAAAGCCAAGGCTTTCGACTCTGTCAACCACCACATCCTTATCGGCAGACTCAACAGCCTTGGTTTCTCAAATGATTGCCTCGCCTGGTTCACCAACTACTTCTCTGATAGAGTTCAGTGTGTCAAATCGGAGGGTCTGCTGTCCGGACCTCTGGCAGTCTCTATGGGGTTGCCATAGGGTTCAATTCTTGGACCGACTCTCTTCTCTGTATACAGCATTGACGTCGCTCTTGCTGCTGGTGAGTCTCTGATCCATCTACGCAGACGACACCATTCTGTATACTTCTGGCCCTTCTTTGGACACTGTGTTAACAACCCTCCAGGCAAGCTTCAATGCCATACAACTCTCCTTCTGTGGCCTCCAATTGCTCTTAAATACAAGTAAAACTAAATGCATGCTCTTCAACCGATCGCTACCCGCACCTACCCGCCTGTCCAACATCACTACTCTGGACGGCTCTGATTTAGAATACGTGGACAACTACAAATACTTAGGTGTCTGGTTAGACTGTAAACTCTCCTTCCAAACCCATATCAAATATCTCCAATCCAAAGTTAAATCTAGAATTGGCTTCCTATTTCGCAACAAAGCATCCTTCACTCATGCTGCCAAACATACCCTCGTAAAACTGACCATCCTACCAATCCTCGACTTTGGCGATGTCATTTACAAAATAGCCTCCAATACCCTACTCAACAAATTGGATGCAGTCTATCACAGTGCAATCCGTTTTGTCACCAAAGCCCCATATACTACCCACCATTGCGACCTGTACGCTCTCGTTGGCTGGCCCTCGCTTCATACTCGTAGCCAAACCCACTGGCTCCAGGTCATCTACAAGACCCTGCTAGGTAAAGTCCCCCTTATCTCAGCTCGCTGGTCACCATAGCATCTCCCACCTGTAGCACACGCTCCAGCAGGTATATCTCTCTAGTCACCCCTAAAACCAATTCTTTCTTTGGCGGCCTCTCCTTCCAGTTCTCTGCTGCCATTGACTGGAACGAACTACAAAAAGCACTGAAACTGGAAACACTTATCTCCCTCACTAGCTTTAAGCACCAGCTGTCAGAGCAGCTCACAGATTACTGCACCTGTACATAGCCCACCTATAATTTAGCCCAAACAACTACCTCTTTCCCTACTGTATTTAATTAATTTATTTATTTTGCTCCTTTGCACCCCATTATTTTTATTTCTGCTTTGCACATACTTCCACTGCAAATCTACCATTCCAGTGTTTTACTTGCTATATTGTATTTACTTCGCCACCATGGCCTTTTTTTGCCTTTACCTCCCTTATCTCAACTCATTTGCTCACATCGCATATAGACTTGTTTATTAAACTGTATTATTGACTGTATGTTTGTTTTGCTCCATGTGTAACTCTGTGTCGTTGTACGTGTCGAACTGCTTTGCTTTATCCTGGCCAGGTCGCAATTGTAAATGAGAACTTGTTCTCAACTTGCCTACCTGGTTAAATAAAGGTGAAATAAAAAATATTATATTATGATATAAATGTTATGGTATAAATACTATAGTATATTATGATATAAATACTATAGTATATTATGGTATAAATACTATATTATATTATGGTATAAATACTATAGTATATTATGATAGAAATACTATAGTATATTATGGTATAAATACTATAGTATATTATGGTATAAATACTATATTATATTATGGTATAAATACTATAGTATATTATGGTATAAATACTATAGTATTTTATGGTATAAATACTACAGTATCCTATGGTATATATAGTATATTATGGTATAAATATTACAGTATCCTATGTATAAATAATATAGTACCCTATGGTGTAAATAATATAGTATCCTATGGTATAAATAATGTAGTATCCTATGGTACAAATACTGTAGTTTCCTATGGTATAAATACTATAGTATCCTAAGGTATAAACACTGTAGTATCCTATGGTATAAATACTATAGTTTCCTATGGTATAAATACTGTAGTATCCTATGCTATAAATACTGTAGTATCCTATGGTATAAATACTATAATATATTATGGTATAAATACTGTAGTATCCTATGGTATAAATACTACAGTATCCTATGGTATAAATACTATAATATATTATGGTATAAATACTATAGTATATTATGGTATAAATACTACAGTATCCTATGTAAAAATAATATAATAACCTATGGTATAAATAATATAGTATCCTATGGTATAAATACTGTAGTATCCTATGGTATAAATACTATAGTATTCTATGGTATAAATACTATAGCATCCTAAGGTATAAATACTGTAGTATCCCATGGTAAAAATACTGTAGTATCCTATGGTATAAACACTATAGTATATTATCGTATAAATACTGTAGTATGCTAGTGTATAAATACTATAGTATTCACTGTAGTGTTTTGGGTAACTTTACAGGTGTATTCTGTGCAATGCTTTTGCACAGTGTTTACATTTTATTGTCTTTGACTTGTAAATGTTGTCTTTCAGGAACATTAAGGGTTAACATAGGAGATTTTCCATAACTTTTCAGGTAGCTGGGACTGGACCCTGAATATATAGCTCTTCTCTATACCCTTTAAGGAAAATCATATATGGTCTATTCTTGACACGTAGGTTTCTCAGTTATGGGTGGCACCAATTGGATAATGGGGGAGGGGAATGGGCAGGACATATGCAAATTAAAATCTGTAGTATTTACTATAGATAAAAAAGTGCAGTGTTTTTGTGGATAATAATGTCGTTTTTACTATAGTTTAAAAAAGTGCAGTGTTTTTGTGGATAATAATGTCGTTTTTACTATAGTTTAAAAAAGTGCAGTGTTTTTGTGGATAATAATGTCGTTTTTACTATAGTTTAAAAAGTGCAGTGTTTTTGTGGATAATAATGTAGTTTTTACTCTAGTTTAAAAAGTGCAGTGTTTTTGTGGATAATAATGTCGTTTTTACTATAGTTTAAAAAAGTGCAGTGTTTTTGTAGATAATACTGTAGTTTTTACTATAGTTTAAAAAGTGCAGTGTTTTTGTGGATAATAATGTCGTTTTTACTCTAGTTTAAAAAGTGTTGTGTTTTTGTGGATAATTGTAACAATTTTCTTTACTTGTAGGAGAGGCGGCCCAAAACGCAGCGTGGTGGTTATTCATGTTTAATTTATAAAGACACTATACATGAATAAACTAACAAAACAAGATTTGTGAAAAACCAAAACAGCCCTATCTGGTGCAAACACAAAGACAGGAACAATCACCCACAAACACACAGTGAAACCCAGGATACCTAACTATGACTCTCAATCAGAGACAACTAATGACACCTGCCTCTGATTGAGAACCATACTAGGCCGAAACATAGAAATACCCAAATCATAGAAAAACAAACATAGACTGCCCACCCCAACTCACACCCTGACCACACTAAATTATGACAAAACAAAGGAAATAAAGGTCAGAACGTGACAATAATACTGTAGTATTTACAAAAGTGTTGTGTTTTTGCAGACATTGCTTACTATAGTATTCTACAGTATACTACACCATTCTGTAGTAAGTACTACTAACTGAGCTAAACAACTACCACCCCGTAGCACTCACTTCCGTCATCATGAAGTGCTTTGAGAGACTAGTCAAGGACCATATCACCTCCACCCTACCTGACACCCTAGACCCACTCCAATTTGCTTACCGCCCAAATAGGTCCACAGACGATGCAATCTCAACCACACTGCACACTGCCCTAACCCATCTGGACAAGAGGAATACCTATGTGTGAATGCTGTTCATCGACTACAGCTCGGCATTCAACACCATAGTATCTTCCAAGCTCGTCATCAAGCTCGAGACCCTGGGTCTCGACCCCGCCCTGTGCAACTGGGTACTGGACTTCCTGACGGGCCGCCCCCAGGTGGTGAGGGTAGGTAACAACATCTCCTCCCCGCTGATCCTCAACACTGGGGCCCCACAAGGGTGCGTTCTGAGCCCTCTCCTGTACTCCCTGTTCACCCACGACTGCGTGGCCACGCACGCCTCCAACTCAATCATCAAGTTTGCGGACGACACAACAGTGGTAGGCTTGATTACCAACAACGACGAGACGGCCTACAGGGAGGAGGTGAGGGCCCTCGGAGTGTGGTGTCAGGAAAATAACCTCACACTCAACGTCAACAAAACTAAGGAGATGATTGTGTATTTCAGGAAACAGCAGAGGGAGCACCCCCTATCCACATCGATGGAACAGTAGTGGAGAGGGTAGCAAGTTTTAAGTTCCTCGGCATACACATCACAGACAAACTGAATTGGTCCACTCACACAGACAGCATCGTGAAGAAGGCGCAGCAGCGCCTCTTCAACCTCAGGAGGCTGAAGAAACTCAGCTTGTCACCAAAAGCACTCACAAACTTCTACAGATGCACAATCGAGAGCATCCTGGCGGGCAGTATCACTGCCTGGTACGGCAACTGCTCTGCCCTCAACCGTAAGGCTCTCCAGAGGGTAGTGAGGTCTGCACAACGCATCACCGGGGTCAAACTACCTGCCCTCCAGGACACCTACACCACCCGATGTTACAGGAAGGCCATAAAGATCATCAAGGACATCAACCACCCAAGCCACTGCCTGTTCACCCCGCTATCATCCAGAAGGCGAGGTCAGTACAGGTGCATCAAAGCTGGGACCGAGAGACTGAAAAACAGCTTCTATCTCAAGGCCATCAGACTGTTAAAAACAGCCACCACTAACATTGAGTGGCTGCTGCCAACACACTGACACTGACTCAACTCCAGCCACTTTAATAATGGGAATTGATGGGAAATGATGTAAATATATCACTAGCCACTTTAAACAATGCTACCTTATATAATGTTACTTACCCTACATTATTCATCTCATATGCATATCTATATACTGTACTCTATATCATCGACTGCATCCTTATGTAATACATGTATCACTAGTCACTTTAACTATGCCACTTTGTTTACATACTCATCTCATATGTATATACTGTACTCGATACCATCTACTGTATCTTGCCTATGCTGCTCTGTACCATCACTCATTCATATATCCTTATGTACATATTCTTTATCCCCTTACACTGTGTATAAGACAGTAGTTTAGGAATTGTTAGTTAGATTACTTGTTGGTTATTACTGCATTGTCGGAAGTAGAAGCACAAGTATTTCGCTACACTCGCATTAACATCTGCTAACCATGTGTATGTGACAAATAAAATTTGATTTGATTTGACTTAACAGAGGAACACTACAGTGTATACTATAGTATTCTACAGTATACTACAGTTTACTGCAGACTTATACAGTATAGTATGTAGTAGTATTTTGTTATGTGTGTAGTATTTTGTTATGTGAGGGGGGGTGGGCATTTGAGACGAATCCTCTGCTGGGCTTTACCTCCCTGACTCCCTGGAAGCTACCTACCCCCAGGCCAGACTCCCTGGAAGCTACCTACCTTCAGTCTAGACTCCCTGGAAGCTAACTACCTCCAGTCCAGACTCCCTGGAAGCTAACTACCTCCAGTCCAGACTCCCTGGAAGCTACCTACCCCCAGTCCAGACTCCCTGGAAGCTACCTATCTCAAGTCTAGACTCCCTGGAAGCTACCGACCTCCAGTCCAGACTCCCTGGAAGCTACCTACCTCCAGTCCAGACTCCCTGGAAGCTACCTACCTCCAGTCCAGACTCCCTGGAAGCTACCTACCTCCAGTCCAGACTCCCTGGAAGCTACCTACCTCCAGTCCAGACTCCCTGGAAGCTACCGACCTCCAGTCCAGACTCCCTGGAAGCTACCGACCTCCAGTCCAGACTCCCTGGAAGCTACCGACCTCCAGTCCAGACTCCCTGGAAGCTACCTATCTCAAGTCTAGACTCCCTGGAAGCTACCGACCTCCAGTCCAGACTCCCTGGAAGCTACCGACCTCCAGTCCAGACTCCCTGGAAGCTACCTATCTCAAGTCTAGACTCCCTGGAAGCTACCGACCTCCAGTCCAGACTCCCTGGAAGCTACCTACCTCCAGTCCAGACTCCCTGGAAGCTACCTACCTCCAGTCCAGACTCCCTGGAAGCTACCTACCTCCAGTCCAGACTCCCTGGAAGCTACCTACCTCCAGTCCAGACTCCCTGGAAGCTACCTACCTCCAGTCCAGACTCCCTGGAAGCTACCTACCTCCAGTCCAGACTCCCTGGAAGCTACCTACCTCCAGTCTAGACTCCCTGGAAGCTACCTACCTCCAGTCTAGACTCCTGGAAGCTACCTATCTCCAGTCTAGACTCCTGAAGCTACCTATCTCCAGTCTAGACTCCCTGGAAGCTACTTACCTCCAGTCCAAACTGACAAAAACACAGAAAACAAGCGATTGTCTCTGTTCTGCCTGGCTGTGCCAGATACACGTCTGATCAGACGGACACACCAAAGGCAACGGAAAGCCTCTTAAAAAAAGCGTTTTTTAATTTTTTTTTACTTTAATCGCTTTGAGCTGAAATACTAAACGGACCCAATAAAGTGATGAGAAAACAGGATGCAAATTAATAAAATGTCCCCATTGGCAACCTATTCCCTACGTTAGGGCACTACATTTGACCAGGGCCCATTAGGGGATAGTGAGCCCTTTGGGACCACAGCACTATGTGAGTCTTTACTTGAGAT
>NW_027013385.1:158003-163003 GCF_036934945.1 Oncorhynchus masou masou | reverse complement strand
TTGCACACTTTGATAAGACGAGGTCTGTGCATATTTGTAAACAACAGCTGGTGCATGAAATCAAAGGAAGTCTATAGATTATTGCTCTTCTACAGCATCTTATGATTAGATGTAGACCACACTATTTGCCAAGAGACTTTTCGTCTATACTTTTAGTGGCTGTTGATTTACCACCACAGACGGATGCACTAAGACTGCACTCAGTCAGCTGTATAAGGAAATAACCAAACAGGAAACCACTCACTCAGAGGCGGCGCTCCTAGTGGCCGGGGATTTTAATGCAGGGAATCTTCAATCAGGTTTACTCAATTTCTGTCAACATGTTAAATGTGCAACCAGAGGGAAAACAATTCTAAATCACCTGTACTCCACACACAGGGACACATAAAAAGCTCTCCATTTGGTAATTCTATCCTCCTGATTCCTTCTTACAAGCAAAAATTAAAGCAGGAAGCACCAGTGACTCGGTCAATAAGAAAGGGGTCAGATGAAGCAGATGCTAAACTACAAGACTGTTCTGCTATCACAGACTGGAAGATGTTCCGGGACTCTTCCGATGGCATTGAGGAGTACACCACATCAGTCACTGGCTTTATCAATAAGTGTATCGAGGACGTCGTATATATATAGCCTCGCTACTGTATATAGCCTCTCTACTGTATATATCCCCTCTACTCTATATAGCCTCTCTACTGTATATAGCCTCTCTACTGTATATAGCCTCTCTACTGTATATAGCCCCTATACTGTATATAACCTCTCTACTGTATATAGCCTCTCTATTGTATATAGCCTGTCTACTGTATATAATATCTCTACTGTATATAGCCCCTCTACTGTATATAGCCCCTCTACTGTATATAGCCTCTCTTCTGTATATAACCTCTATACTGTATATTAACCTCTCTACTGTATATAGCCTCTCTAATGTATATAGCCTCTCTACTGTATATAGCTTCTCTACTGTATATAGCATCTCTACTGTATATACCCTCTCTACTGTATATAGCCTCTCTACTGTATATAACCTCTCTACTGTATATAGCCTCTCTACTGTATATAACCTCTCTACTGTATATAGCCTCTCTACTGTATATAACCTCTCTACTGTATATAGCCTCTCTACTGTATATAGCCTCTCTACGGTATATAGCCCTTCTACTGTATATAGACTCTCTACTGTATATAGCCCTTCTACTGTATATAACCTCTCTACTGTATATAGCCTCTCTACTGTATATAGCCTCTCTACTGTATATAGCCTCTCTACTGTATATAACCTCTATACTGTATATAACCTCTCTACTGTATATAGCCTCTCGACTGTATATAGCTTCTCTACTGTATATAGCCTCTCTACTGTATATAGCCTCTCTACTGTATATAGCTTCTCCACTGTATATAGCCTCTCTACTGTATATAACCTTTCTACTGTATATAGCCTCTCTACTGTATATAGCCTCTCTACTGTATATAGCCTCTCTACTGTATATAACCTCTCTACTGTACATAGCCTCTCTACTGTATATAGCTTCTCCACTGTATATAGCCTCTCTTCTGTATATAGCCTCTCTACTGTACATAGCTTCTCTACTGTATATAGCCTCTCTACTGTATATAACCTCTCTACTGTATATAGCCTCTCTACTGTATATAGCCTCTCTACTGTATATAAGCTCTCTACTGTATATAACATCTCTACTGTATATAGCCTCTCTACTGTATTTAGCCTCTCTACTGTATGTAACATCTCTACTGTATGTAGCCCCTATACTGTATATAGCCTCTCTACTCTATATAACCTCTCCACTGTATATAGCCTCTCTACTGTATATAGCCTCTCTACTGTACATAGCCTCTCTACTGTACATAGCCCCTCTACTGTATATAGCCCCTCTACTGTATGTAGCCCCTATACTGTATATAGCCTCTCTACTCTATATAACCTCTCCACTGTATATAGCCTCTCTACAGTATATAGCCTCTCTACTGTATATAGCCTCTCTACTGTATATAGCCTCTCTACTGTATATAGCCTCGCTACTGTATATAGCCTCTCTACTGTATATATCCCCTCTACTCTATATAGCCTCTCTACTGTATATAGCCTCTCTACTGTATATAGCCTCTCTACTGTACATAGCCTCTCTACTGTACATAGCCTCTCTACTGTATATAACATCTCTACTGTACATAGCCTCTCTACTGTACATAGCCTCTCTACTGTATATAACATCTCTACTGTACATAGCCTCTCTACTGTACATAGCCTCTCTACTGTACATAGCCTCTCTACTGTACATAGCCTCTCTACTGTATATAGCTTCTCTACTGTATATAGCGTCTCTACTGTACATAGCCTCTCTACTGTATATAACATCTCTACTGTATATAGCCCCTCTACTGTATATAGCCCCTCTACTGTATATAGCCTCTCTACTGTATATAGCCTCTCTACTGTATATAACCTCTCTACTGTATATAACCTCTCTACTGTATATAGCAGCTGTCAGAATAGATGATTGGCTGACTGTAAGGTGTGGTTACATGGGATACTGCTCCAAGTGTTGTTAATAGGATACTGCTCCAGGTGTTGTTTCTAGGATACTGCTCCAGGTGTTGTTGCTAGGATACTGCTCCAGGTGTTGTTAATAGGATACTGCTCCAGGTGTTGTTGCTAGGATACTGCTCCAGGTGTTGTTGCTAGGATACTGCTCCAGGTGTTGTCGCTAGGATACTGCTCCAGGTGTTGTTGCTAGGATACTGCTCCAGGTGTTGTTACTAGGATACTGCTCCAGGTGTTGTCACTAGGATACTGCTCCAGGTGTTGTTGCTAGGATACTGCTCCAGGTGTTGTTGCTAGGATACTGCTCCAGGTGTTGTTACTAGGATACTGCTCCAGGTGTTGTCGCTAGGATACTGCTCCAGGTGTTGTTGCTAGGATACTGCTCCAGGTGTTGTCGCTAGGATACTGCTCCAGGTGTTGTCGCTAGGATACTGCTCCAGGTGTTGTCGCTAGGATACTGCTCCAGGTGTTGTTGCTAGCCACGTGGCTGTCAGAGGACATTTCTCTCCACCTACTTGGTTGTTTAAAGATACTGCAGGAAACCAGCGAGGCTCTTCGAGGTAAACTAATCTACTCATGTCGTAGTGACACCTTCTCAGCTTCTCCGCAGCGCAACACTAAGAGAGGAAATGTATTCTGCCCTTCGCTCGCCGTGCCTAAGTAATAAATGGGGTGTGGTGTGTGTGTGTGTGTGCATACATTATGTGTGTGTTTGGTGTGTGTGTTTGTTTGGTGTGTGTGTGTGTGTGTATCTCCGTAATAGATGCTCCTCCAAACTAAACGCTGAGAGTAAATCATGTCTCTTCTCTATTACCCTGTCCTGCAGGGCAGAGAAGGCAAATTACCACTGTAAATGTTGGAACCTGGGATCCCTCCCAAATAGAACCATATTCCATATATGGTCAACTACTTTTGACAGCTACCCATAAGGCTTCTGGCTGAAAGTAGTGGACAATGTAGGGGCTAGGGTGCTAGTTTGGGACGCAAACCTCGTCTTCAATACTGCTTAGATCAGACACACTTTGTGTTTTATTGCATTCGTTGTACAGCTCGGTCTCTTCTCGACCTGTTTGTCTGTAGTTAGAGAAATGAGACAGCGGGAGAACAGCAAGGCCCGTAGAGAGTACCAGCAGCACAGGGTCAGTCTATATATCAGCAGCACAGGGTCAGTCTATATATCTCAACAGGAGAGTACAGGGTCAGTCTATATATCTCAACAGGAGAGTACAGGGTCAGTCTATATATCAGCAGCACAGGGTCAGTCTATATATCTCAACAGGAGAGTACAGGGTCAGTCTATATATCTCAACAGGAGAGTACAGGGTCAGTCTATATATCAGCAGCACATGGTCAGTCTATATATCTCAACAGTAGAGTACAGGGTCAGTCTATATATCTCAACAGTAGAGTACAGGTTCAGTCTATATATCTCAACAGGAGAGTACAGGGTCAGTCTATATATCTCAACAGTAGAGTACAGGGTCAGTCTATATATCTCAACAGTAGAGTACAGGGTCAGTCTATATATCTCAACAGTAGAGTACAGGGTCAGTCTATATATCTCAACAGGAGAGTACAGGGTCAGTCTATATATCTCAACAGGAGAGTACAGGGCCAGTCTATATATCTCAACAGTAGAGTACAGGGCCAGTCTATATATCTCAACAGGAGAGTACAGGGCCAGTCTATATCTCAACAGTAGAGTACAGGGCCAGTCTATATCTCAACAGGAGAGTACAGGGCCAGTCTATATATCTCAACAGTAGAGTACAGGGCCAGTCTATATATCTCAACAGGAGAGTACAGGGCCAGTCTATATCTCAACAGGAGAGTACAGGGCCAGTCTATATATCTCAACGTAATAGCTAACTTATAAACGTCAGTATTATATACGCTGGCCATACATTTAAAATGAATAAACCTGACTGCTGGTGGAACTCTGAACTCTCCACATCCGTAAAACAGAAAGTCTATTTTCTAATTATTTACGACTGGTGTACTTGTGGAAGTGTGAATTAGTCTCCTGGCCCGCTTACCCTTTAGCTCGGAGCCTTTTTTTGTTGATGAGATGTCAGATCTCACAGCGCCGCAACATCTGGCCCTCTCTGCATGCAGGTCTATGGAGAACACTTAAACATTTCACTCTGAGAGGCAGGTAGATACATCTGGTCCTCTCTGCTTGCAGGTCTATGGAGAACACTTAAACAATTTCACACTGAGACGCAGGTAGATGCTCTAAGAGTGGAAGGAGCTGCGAAAAATTACAGGAATGTAATAAATTAACACTTAAAAAGCTAACAGCTGCATAATTATAATTTCAGCAATGGGTCTCGATAGACACTTCCTGAGCAGTTAAATCTCTCCCAACAATGAAGGATCGTACTACTAGATCCTGGCAGAGGCTGGCAGAGCCGCCGTCTACACTTAGTTCAGG
>NW_027013385.1:147500-157503 GCF_036934945.1 Oncorhynchus masou masou | reverse complement strand
ATAGACTCTAAATAGGGAATAGGGTGCCATATGGACTCTAAATAGGGGATAGGGTGCGATATGGACTCTAAATAGGGGATAGGGTGCGATATGGACACTAAATAGGGAAAAGGGTGCGATATGGACTCTAAATAGGGGATAGGGGAATAGTGCCATATGGACACTAAATAGGGGATAGGGTGCATAGGAAAAGGGTGGACTCTAAATAGGGGATAGGGTGCCATATGGACTCTATATTGGTTGATAGTGTCATGTCTTGTTATGTCTGTTCCTGTCCTTTCTCTTCATTCTCTCTCTGCTGGTCTTTTTAGGTTACCTTCTCTGTCTCTCATTCCTCAGCTGTTCTACATCTGCCCTAACTAGCTCATTCTCTCTTTCCCCACCTGTTCTCTCTTCCCCCTCTGATTAGGTCTCTATTTCTTTCTCTGTTCCTGCTACTTTCAGGGTCTGATTCTTGTTTGTGTTTTTTGATGCCAGAAGCAAGCTGTCGTCTCGTTTGCTTCCACCTTGTCCTGTCCTGTCGGAGTCTGCCTGGCAGGAGCATCCTGCACTATACTAACGTTCTTTTTGTTCCGCTGACAACGTTGGAAGAGGATTTATGCCATTCCTGTATTTTCATTAAAGAACTCTGTTTTCTGTTAAAACCGCTTTTGGGTCTTCACTCAAGTTCATAACAGAAGAATCAGACCAAGAATGGACCCAGCGGCTCCGGACCCTTTTCACTCCGCCGTCAAGATCCAGGGAGCGATGCTAGGCAGACACGAGGAGGAATTGTCTGCTGCTCAACATGCCGTTGAGACCCTGGCCGTCCAAGTCTCCGACCTCACAAGACGGGTTCACCAACTCCACCTCGATCCACCGCCCACTTCCAGGGTTTCCGAGTCGCCGGAGCCCAGGATCAACAACCCGCCGTGTTACTCTGGGGAGCCCACTGAGTGCCGCTCATTCCTCACTCAGTGTGATGTGGTGTTCTCTCTCCAGCCCAACACTTACTCCAGGAGCGCAGCCCGCATCGCCTACGTCATTTCTCTCCTTACCGGACGGGCGCGTGAGTGGGGCAAGGCAGTCTGGGAGGCGAGGGCTGAGTGTATTAACCAGTATCAGGACTTTAAGGAGGAGATGATACGGGTTTTTGACCGTTCTGTTTTTGGCGAGGAGGCTTCCAGGGCCCTGTCTTCCCTATGTCAGGGGAATAGATCCATAACGGATTATTCTATTGAGTTTCGCACTCTCGCTGCCTCTAGTGACTGGAACGAGCCGGCTTTGCTCGCTCGTTTTCTGGAGGGTCTCCACGTCGAGGTTAAGGATGAGATCCTCTCCCGGGAGGTTCCTTCCAGTCTGGACTCCTTAATAGCTCTCGCTATTCGCATAGAGCGACGGTTTGATCTTCGTCGCCGAGCTCGTGGAAAGGAGCTCACGTTCTCCGTTGCTCCCTCTCCACATCACTGCCACCTGCCGCATCACTGCCACCCTCCTCCGCCTCGGCTCGGATGCTGAGCCTATGCAGCTGGGGGTATTCGCATCTCGGCCAAGGAGAGGGAACGGAGAATCACCAATCGCCTCTGTCTCTACTGCGGCTCCGCTGGTCATTTTGTCACCTCATGTCCAGTAAAGCCAGAGCTCATCAGTAAGAGGAGGGCTACTGGTGGCGCAACTTCTCAGGCCTCTCCTTCTGGATCACGCACTACCTTTCCGGTCCATCTCCGCTGGCCCGGTTCATCTGCTTCCTGCAGTGCCTTGATAGACTCTGGGGCGGAGGGCTGTTTTATGGACGAGACCTGGGCTCGGGAACATGACATTCCTCTCAGACAGTTAGGGGGAGCCCAGGGCCTTGTTCGCTTTAGATGGTAGTTCTCTCCCCAAGATTCAGCGTGAGACGCTGCCTTTAACCCTCACTGTCTCTGGTAATCATAGCGAAACCATTTCTTTTTTAATTTTTCGTTCACCTTTTACACCTGTTGTTTTGGGTCATCCCTGGCTAGTGCGCCATAACCCTTCTATTAATTGGTCTAGTAATACTATCCTATCCTGGAATGTTTCTTGTCATGTAACCTGTTTAATGTCTGCTATCCCTCCTGTTTCCTCTGTCTCTTCTTCACAGGAGGAGCCTGGCGATTTGACAGGGGTGCCGGAGGAGTATCACGATCTGCGCACGGTGTTCAGTCGTTCCAAGGCCACTTCTCTCCCTCCACACCGGTCGTATGACTGTAGTATTGATCTCCTTCCGGGAACTACTCCCCCGGGGTAGATTATACTCTCTGTCGGCTCCCGAACGTAAGGCTCTCGAGGATTATTTGTCGGTTTCGCTCGACGCCGGTACCATAGTCTCCTCCTCCTCCCCCGCCGGAGCGGGGTTTTTTTGTTCAGAAGAAGGACGGGTCCCTGCGCCCATGCGTGGATTATCGAGGCTGAATGACATAACTGTTAAGAATCGTTATCCGCTTCCTCTTATGTCTTCAGCCTTCGAGATCCTGCAGGGAGCCAGGTTTTTCACCAAATTGGACCTTCGTAACGCCTACCATCTCGTGCGCATCAGGGAGGGGGACGAGTGGAAGACGGTGTTTAACACTCCGTTAGGGCACTTTGAATACCGGGTTCTTCCTTTCGGCCTCGTTAACGCTCCAGCTGTCTTTCAGGCACTAGTTAACGACGTCCTGAGAGACATGCTGAACATTTTGTTTTCGTTTACATGGACGATATCCTGATTTTTTCACCGTCTCTCTCGATTCATGTTCAGCACGTGCGACGCGTCCTCCAGCGCCTTTTGGAGAGCTGTCTTTATGTGAAGGCTGAGAAGTGCACTTTTCATGCCGCCTCTGTCCCTTTTCTCGGTTCCGTTATTTCCGCTGAGGGCATTAAGATGGATCCCGCTAAGGTCCAGGCTGTCATTGATTGGCCCGTTCCTAAGTCACGCGTCGAGCTGCAGCGCTTTCTGGGCTTCGCTAATTTCTACCGTCGTTTCATCCGTAATTTCGGTCAGGTGGCAGCTCCTCTCACAGCCCTTACTTCTGTTAAGACGTGCTTTAAGTGGTCCGTTTCCGCCCAGGAGCTTTTGATCTTCTTAAGAATCGTTTTACATCCGCACCTATTCTTGTTACACCTGACATCTCTAGACAGTTTGTTGTTGAGGTTGACGCGTCAGAGGTGGGCGTGGGAGCCATTCTTTCTCAGCGCTCTCTCTGACGGCAAGGTCCATCCTTGCGCGTTTTTCTCATCGCTTATCGCCGTCAGAACGTAACTATGATGTTGGTAATCGCGAACTGCTCGCCATCCGCTTAGCCCTAGGCGAATGGCGACAGTGGTTGGAGGGGGCGACCGTTCCTTTTGTCGTTTGGACTGACCATAGGAACCTTGAGTACATCCGTTCAGCCAAACGACTTAATGCGCGTCAGGCTCGTTGGGCTCTGTTTTTCGCTCGTTTCGAGTTTGTTATTTCTTATCGTCCGGGCTCAAAAACACCAAACCTGATGCTTTATCTCGTCTCTTCAGTTCTTCTGAGGTCTCCACCCGACCCCGATGGGATTCTCCCTGAGGGCGTGTTGTCGGGTTGACTGTCTGGGGAATTGAGAGGCAGGTAAAACAAGCACTCGCTCACACTCCGTCGCCGCGAGCTTGTCCTAGGAACCTTCTGTTCGTTCCCGTTCCCTACTCGTCCGGCCGTTCTTCAGTGGGCCCACTCTGCCAAGTTAGCCGGCCACCCCGGCGTTCGGGTACGCTCGTCCATTCGCCAGCGTTTCTGGTGGCCCACTCGGGAACGTGACGCGTCGATTTGTCGCGCTTGTTCGGTCTGCGCGCAGACTAAATCTGGGAACTCTCCTCCTGCCGGCCGTCTCAGACCGCTTCCCATTCCCTCTCGACCGTGGTCTCACATCGCTTTAGATTTTATCACCGGACTGCCTTCATCAGCGGGGAAGACAGTTATTCTTACGGTTGTCGATAGATTCTCTAAGGCGGCTCATTTCATTCCTCTCGATAAGCTCCCTTCTGCTAAGGAGACGGCTCAGATCATTATCGAGAATGTTTTCGAATTCATGGCCTTCCGTCTGACGTCGTTTCCGACAGAGGTCCGCAGTTCACGTCTCAATTTTGGAGGGAGTTTTGCCGTTTGATTGGGGCTTCCGTCAGTCTCTCGTCCGGCTTTCATCCCCAGTCTAACGGCCGCCGAACGGGCCAATCAGACTGTTGGTCGCATTTTACGCAGTCTTTCTTTTCGTAACCCTGCGTCTTGGTCAGAACAGCTCCCCTGGGCAGAGTACGCCCACAACTCGCTTCCCTCGTCTGCTACCGGTCTATCCCCTTTTCAGTGTAGCCTCGGGTACCAGCCTCCGCTGTTCTCATCTCAGCTCGCTGAGTCCTGCGTCCCCTCCGCTCAGGCTTTTGTCCAGCGTTGCGAGCGCACCTGGAAGGGGGTCAGGTCGGCACTTTGCCGTAATAGGGCGCAGACTGTGAGGGCCGCTAATAGCGTAGGACCAAGAGTCCTAGATATTGTTGCGGTCAGAGAGTATGGCTCTCCACTCAGAACCTTCCCCTTAAGACAGCTTCTGCAAGTTGGCCCCGCGGTTCATTGGTCCGTTCCGTATTTCCCAGGTCATTAATCCTGTCGCAGTGCGACTTCTTCTCCCGCGCTATCTTCGTCGCGTTCACCCGGTCTTCCATGTCTCCTGTGTTAAGCCCGTTCTTCGCGCCCCCGCTCGTCCCTCCCCCCATCCTTGTCGAGGCGCACCCATCTACAGGGTTCGTAAGATTTTGGACATGCGCCCTCGGGGCCGTGGTCATCAGTACCTAGTTGATTGGGAGGGGTACGGTCCTGAGGAGAGGAGTTGGGTTCCCTCTCGGGACGTGCTGGACCGTTCGCTGATCGATGATTTCCTCCGTTGCCGCCAGGTTTCCTCCTCGAGTGCGCCAGGAGGCGCTCGGTGAGTGGGGGGGGTACTGTCATGTCTTGTTATGTCTGTTCCTGTCCTTTCTCTTCATTCTCTCTCTCTGCTGGTCTTTTTAGGTTACCTTCTCTGTCTCTCATTCCTCAGCTGTTCTACATCTGCCCTAACTAGCTCATTCTCTCTTTCCCCACCTGTTCTCTCTTCCCCTCTGATTAGGTCTCTATTTCTTTCTCTGTTCCTGCTACTTTCAGGGTCTGATTCTTGTTTGTGTTTTTTGATGCCAGAAGCAAGCTGTCGTCTCGTTTGCTTCCACCTTGTCCTGTCCTGTCGGAGTCTGCCTGGCCGGAGCATCCTGCACTATACTAACGTTCTTTTTGTTCCGCTGACAACGTTGGAAAAGGATTTATGCCATTCCTGTATTTTCATTAAAGAACTCTGTTTTCTGTTAAAACCGCTTTTGGGTCTTCACTCAAGTTCATAACAGATAGGGTGCCATATGGTCTCTATATAGGGGATAGGGTGCGATATGGACTCTAAATAGGGGATAGGGTGCCATATGGACTCTAAATAGGGGATAGGGTGCCATTTGGAAGGCTTCCCTGAACTAAGTGTAGACGGTGGCTCTGCCAGCCTCTACCAGGATCTAGTAGTACGATCCTTCATTGTTGGGAGAGATTTAACTGCTCAGGAAGTGTCTATCGAGACCCATTGCTGAAATTATAATTATGCAGCTGTTAGCTTTTTAAGTGTTAATTTATTACGTTCCTGTAATTTTTCGCAGCTCCTTCCACTCTTAGAGCATCTACCTGCGTCTCAGTGTGAAATTGTTTAAGTGTTCTCCATAGACCTGCAAGCAGAGAGGACCAGATGTATCTACCTGCCTCTCAGAGTGAAATGTTTAAGTGTTCTCCATAGACCTGCATGCAGAGAGGGCCAGATGTTGCGGCGCTGTGAGATCTGACATCTCATCAACAAAAAAAGGCTCCGAGCTAAAGGGTAAGCGGGCCAGGAGACTAATTCACACTTCCACAAGTACACCAGTCGTAAATAATTAGAAAATAGACTTTCTGTTTTACGGATGTGGAGAGTTCAGAGTTCCACCAGCAGTCAGGTTTATTCATTTTAAATGTATGGCCAGCGTATATAATACTGACGTTTATAAGTTAGCTATTACATTGAGATATATAGACTGACCCTGTACTCTACTGTTGAGATATATAGACTGGCCCTGTACTCTCCTGTTGAGATATATAGACTGGCCCTGTACTCTCCTGTTGAGATATAGACTGACCCTGTACTCTCCTGTTGAGATATAGACTGACCCTGTACTCTCCTGTTGAGATATAGACTGACCCTGTACTCTCCTGTTGAGATATAGACTGACCCTGTACTCTCCTGTTGAGATATATAGACTGGCCCTGTACTCTCCTGTTGAGATACAGACTGGCCCTGTACTCTCCTGTTGAGATATATAGACTGGCCCTGTACTCTCCTGTTGAGATACAGACTGGCCCTGTACTGTCCTGTTGAGATATAGACTGACCCTGTACTCTCCTGTTGAGATATAGACTGGCCCTGTACTCTCCTGTTGAGGTATAGACTGACCCTGTACTCTCCTGTTGAGATATAGACTGACCCTGTACTCTCCTGTTGAGATATATAGACTGACCCTGGACTCTCCTGTTGAGATATATAGACTGGCCCTGTACTCTCCTGTTGAGATATATAGACTGGCCCTGTACTCTCCTGTTGAGATACAGACTGGCCCTGTACTCTCCTGTTGAGATACAGACTGGCCCTGTACTGTCCTGTTGAGATATAGACTGACCCTGTACTCTCCTGTTGAGATATAGACTGGCCCTGTACTCTCCTGTTGAGATATATAGACTGGCCCTGTACTCTCCTGTTGAGATATATAGACTGACCCTGGACTCTCCTGTTGAGATATATAGACTGGCCCTGTACTCTACTGTTGAGATATATAGACTGGCCCTGTACTCTCCTGTTGAGATATATAGACTGACCCTGTACTCTCCTGTTGAGATATAGACTGGCCCTGTACTCTCCTGTTGAGATATATAGACTGACCCTGTACTCTCCTGTTGAGATATATAGACTGACCCTGTACTCTCCTGTTGAGATATATAGACTGGCCCTGGACTCTCCTGTTGAGATATAGACTGACCCTGTACTCTCCAGTTGAGATATAGACTGGCCCTGTACTCTCCTGTTGAGATATAGACTGACCCTGTACTGTCCTGTTGAGATATAGACTGGCCCTGTACTCTCCAGTTGAGATATAGACTGGCCCTGTACTCTCCTGTTGAGGACTGGCCCTGTACTCTACTGTTGAGATATATAGACTGGCCCTGTACTCTACTGTTGAGATATGTAGACTGACCCTGTGTTGCTGATATATAGACTGACCCTGTGCTGCTGATATAGACTGACCCTGGACTCTCCTGTTGAGATAAATAGACTGACCCTGTACTCTACTGTTGAGATATATAGACTGACCCTGTACTCTACTGTTTATATATAGACTGACCCTGTACTCTCCTGTTGAGATATAGACTGACCCTGTACTGTCCTGTTGAGATATATAGACTGGCCCTGTACTCTCCTGTTGAGATATAGACTGGCCCTGTACTCTACTGTTGAGATATATAGACTGGCCCTGTACTCTACTGTTGAGATATGTAGACTGACCCTGTGTTGCTGATATATAGACTGACCCTGTGCTGCTGATATATAGACTGACCCTGTACTCTCCTGTTGAGATATATAGACTGACCCTGTACTCTCCTGTTGAGATATAGACTGACCCTGTGCTGCTGATATATAGACTGACCCTGTACTGCTGATATATAGACTGACCCTGTGCTGCTGATATATAGACTGACCCTGTGCTGCTGATATATAGACTGACCCTGTGCTGCTGATATATAGACTGACCCTGTGCTGCTGATATATAGACTGACCCTGTGCTGCTGATATATAGACTGACACTGTGCTGCTGGTACTCTCGACGGGCCTTGCTGTTCTCCCGCTGTCTCATTTCTCTAACTACAGACAAACAGGTCCAGAAGAGACCGAGCTGTACAATGAATGCAATAAAACACAAAGTGTGTCTGATCTAAGCAGTATTGAAGATGAGGTTTCGGTCCCAAACTAGCACCCTAGCCCCTACATAGTCCACTACTTTTAGCCAGAAGCCTTATGGGTAGCTGTCAAAAGTAGTTGACCATATATGGAATATGGTTCTATTTGGGAGGGATCCCAGGTTCCAACATTTACAGTGGTAATTTGCCATCTCTGCCCTGCAGGACAGGGTAATAGAGAAGAGACATGATTTACTCTCAGCGTTTAGTTTGGAGGAGCATCTATTACGGAGATACACACACACACACACACCAAACAAACACACACCAAACACACACATAATGTATGCACACACACACACACACACCACACACCCATTTATTACTTAGGCACGGCGGCCGAAGGGCAGAATACATTTCCTCTCTTAGTGTTGCGCTGCGGAGAAGCTGAGAAGGTGTCACTACGACATGAGTAGATTAGTTTACCTCGAAGAGCCTCGCTGGTTTCCTGCAGTATCTTTAAACAACCAAGTAGGTGGAGAGAAATGTCTTCTGACGGCCACGTGGCTAGCAACAACACCTGGAGCAGTATCCTAGCAACAACACCTGGAGCAGTATCCTAGTGACAACACCTGGAGCAGTATCCTAGCGACAACACCTGGAGCAGTATCCTAGCAACAACACCTGGAGCAGTATCCTAGCAACAACACCTGGAGCAGTATCCTAGCAACAACACCTGGAGCAGTATCCTAGCAACAACACCTGGAGCAGTATCCTAGCAACAACACCTGGAGCAGTATCCTAGTGACAACACCTGGAGCAGTATCCTAGTGACAACACCTGGAGCAGTATCCTAGCAACAACACCTGTAGCAGTATCCTAGCAACAACACCTGGAGCAGTATCCTAGCAACAACACCTGGAGCAGTATCCTATTAACAACACCTGGAGCAGTATCCTAGCAACAACACCTGGAGCAGTATCCTAGCAACAACACCTGGAGCAGTATCCTAGAAACAACACCTGGAGCAGTATCCTATTAACAACACTTGGAGCAGTATCCCATGTAACCACACCTTACAGTCAGCCAATCATCTATTCTGACAGCTGCTATATACAGTAGAGAGGCTATTTACAGTAGAGAGGCTTTATACAGTAGAGAGGCTATATACAGTAGAGAGGCTATATACAGTAGAGGGGCTATATACAGTAGAGAGTTTATATACAGTAGAGAGGCTATATACAGTAGAGAGGCTATATACAGTAGAGATGTTATATACAGTATAGAGGCTATATACAGTAGAGAGGCTATATACAGTAGAGAGGCTATATACAGTAGAGAGGCTATGTACAGTAGAGAGGCTATGTACAGTAGAGAGGCTATGTACAGTAGAGATGTTATATACAGTAGAGAGGCTATGTACAGTAGAGAGGCTATGTACAGTAGAGAGGCTATGTACAGTAGAGAGGCTATGTACAGTAGAGAGGCTATGTACAGTAGTCTATTAGGCTGGTCGTCTGGTAGGCTCGTGTCACTGGGCAGCTCGTGGCTGTGCATCCCTCTGTAGTCTGTAATAGTTTGCAGGCCCTGCCACATCCGACGAGCGTCGGAGCCGGTGTAGTACAATTCAATCTTAGTCCTGTATTGACGCTTTGCCTGTTTGATGGTTCGTCGCAGGGCATGGCGGGATTTCTTATAAGCTTCCGGGTTAGAGTCCCGCACCTTGAAAGCGGCGTTTCTACCCTTTAGCTCAGTGCGGATGTTGCCTGTAATCCATGGCTTCTGGTTGGGGTATGTACGTACAGTCACTGTGGGGACGACGTCCTCGATGCACTTATTGATGAAGCCAGTGACTCTCCTCAATGCCATTGGAAGAGTCCCGGAACATGTTCCAGTCTGTGATAGCAAGACAGTCCTGTAGTTTAGCATCTGCTTCATCTGACCCCTTTCTTATTGACCGAGTCACTGCTGCTTCCTGCTTTAATTTTTGCTTGTAAGAAGGAATCAGGAGGATAGAATTAC
>NW_027013385.1:90000-142500 GCF_036934945.1 Oncorhynchus masou masou | reverse complement strand
AGGTAGCTTCCAGGAGTCTGGACTGGAGGTAGGTAGCTTCCAGGGCGTCTGGACTGGAGGTAGGTAGCTTCCAGGAGTCTGGACTGGAGGTAGTTAGCTTCCAGGGAGTCTGGACTGGAGGTAGATAGCTTCCAGGGAGTCTGGACTGGAGGTAGATAGCTTCCAGGGAGTCTAGACTGGAGGTAGGTAGCTTCCAGGGAGTCAGGGAGGTAAAGCCCAGCAGAGGATTTGTCTCAAATGCCCACCCCCCTCACATAACAAAATACTACACTTTACTATAAAATACTACAGTACATACTGTATAAGTCTGCAGTAAACTGTAGTATACTGTAGAATACTATAGTATACACTGTAGTGTTCCTCTGTTAAGTCAAATCAAATCTAATTATATTTGTCACATACACATGGTTAGCAGATGTTAATGCGAGTGTAGCGAAATACTTGTGCTTCTAGTTCCGACAATGCAGTAATAACCAACAAGTAATCTAACTAACAATTCCTAAACTACTGTCTTATACACAGTGTAAGTGTCAGGACCCGGTTTTGAACCTGGGTCTCCGGAGTGGAAACAGTCACTTAACCAACTGAGCCACGAATAGACAGCAGAACCCAGAAGATGAGGCAGACACAGCAGTACTTAAGACGGTGTATTTAATAATGAAAAAATCCTAAAATGCAAAAAATGGCAAATCCAAAAGGTGGTAGGAAAAACACAAAAAGACCTCAAAAGAAACTCACCAAAAAATAAACAAAAACAAAAAACAGAATACCACAAGAACTTCACCCGGAATCGACAAGAGTACACAGAACACTAGGGCAGGGTGCTAACATACAAACACAGAGCACAGAACTGAGGGAAACAAAGGGTTTAAATACAATCAGGGGAAAACGAGACACAGGTGCAAATAATAATGGGGATCAAGGGAAAAACATAGGGACAAAAAGCACAATGGGGACATCTACTGACCAAAACCCGGAACAACCCTGGCCAAATCCTGACAGAATCCCCCCTAGGAACGGCTCCTGACGTTCCTACCAGCTCTCTCAGGGTGGAGGGCCCTGAACTGACGAATGAGGTCAGGGTCCAGGATGTCTTTGGCAGGAACCCAGGAGCGCTCCTCAGGACCGTAGCCTTCCCAGTCCACCAGATACTGCCAGGACCGCTGCACCCGGCGGGAATCCAGTATCCGGTGGACGGTATAAGCCGGCTGGCCTCCAATGACACGAGGCGGAGGGGAGGTCTGTCTGCCGGGACAAGGGGAGAAAAAACAACAGGTTTTAACAATGACACATGAAATGTGGGATTAATCTTAAGGGATCTGGGTAAGTGTAGGCGATAAGAAACTGGGTTAACTCTCCTGGCAACCTTGAAGGGACCGATGTATTTTTGGGACAGCTTGCGAGACTCCACCCGTAGAGGTAAGTCTCTTGTGGAAAGCCAGACTCTCTGGCCGGGGCGCAGGGTAGGCCCGGGACGGCGACGTCTGTTGGCTTGTTGTTGATACCTCTGTGAGGAACGCATCAGATTAAGACGGGTCTTCCTCCACATAAGCCGACAGCGTCTGACGAACCTCAAGGCTGAAGGCACTCTGACTTCTGCCTCCTGGTCCGGGAACAATGGAGGAGCATAGCCAAACTGACACTCGTGCGGGGACATACCAGTGGAGGAGGAGCGCAAGGTGTTGTGCGCGTATTCGGCCCAAACAATAAAGGATGACCATGTGGACGGGTTGTCACGAGTCATACATCGGAGGGTGGTTTCCAGCTCTTGATTCATCCTCTCTGTTTGGCCGTTGGACTCCGGATGGTACCCTGAAGATAGACTGGCAGAAGCCCCCATGAGTTGGCAGAAGGCCTTCCAAAACCTTGAGGCGAACTGGGGACCTCTGTCAGAAACCACATCTTGAGGAATGCCGAAGACTCGGAACACATGATTAATTACCAACTCAGCCGTTTCCTTTGCAGAAGGTAACTTAGTCAGAGGGACGAACCTGGCCGCCTTTGAAAACCTGTCGATTATGACTAGGATAGTAGTATTGCCATGGGATGGAGGAAGTCCAGTAATAAAGTCCAATGAGATATGGGACCAGGGTCTGTGGGGAACAGGTAAAGGGTGAAGGAGTCCTTGAGGGCGGAGGTGAGAAGATTTGCCCTGGCAGCACACGGGGCAGGCATTGACGAAAGTGGCAACGTCTTCTCTTATGGTAGGCCACCAGAACTTACGCTGGATGAACTCCAAGGTGCGACCAACGCCCGGATGACAGGTGAGGCGAGAGGAGTGCCCCCACAGAAGGACCTGAGTCCTCACTGCCTTGGGGACAAACAACCGATTGGCAGGGCCTCCTTTAGGGTCCGGTTCGCTAGCTTGAGCACGTCTCACGGTATCCTCAACTTGCCACGAGATCGGAGCCACAATCTTAGCAGCAGGAAGGACAGGCATGTCCGTGTCATCTCGAATGGCAGGAGCGTAGACTCGGGACAGGGCATCCGGTTTGAGATTCTTCGACCCGGGCCGATAGGTGAGGATAAACTGGAATCGATTGAAGAAAAGAGACCATCTAGCTTGTCTAGAGTTCAATCGCTTCGCCTGCTGGATATACTCCAGATTTTTGTGGTCCGTAAGCACTTGAAACGGGTGAGAAGCCCCCTCGAGCCAGTGTCTCCATTCCTTCAATGCCATCTTAACCGCTAGGAGTTCACGATCCCCACATCGTAGTTCCTCTCAGTCGGGGTAAGCCGGTGTGAGAAGAAAGCGCACGGATGAAGCTTCTTGTCTTCACCCCTCTGAGACAGGACAGCTCCAACACCAACCTCTGATGCGTCTACCTCCACCACAAATGGTTCATCCGTAGTCGGTAGTATCAGGATGGGAGCAGAGAGGACGCGCTGCTTGAGTCCTTGGAAGGCCGTCTCAGCTTCTCTTCCCCACAAAAACCTTGCATTGCCACCTTTGGTTAAAGCTGAGAGAGGAGCTGCCACCAAACTGAAGTTCTTGATGAACTTGCGGTAAAAGTTTGTGAAGCCCAGAAACGCTGAACATCCTTAACGGATTTGGGGGTGGGCCAATCCGCTACCGCCCCTACCTTCCTAGGGTCCATTTGAACTCGACCGGGTTCCACTACAAATCCCAGGAATTGTACTCGGGATGAATGGAATTCACATTTTTCCGGCTTAACGTACAGATGGCTGTCCAGGAGGCGTTTGAGTACTTGTCTGACATGCTTAGTGTGTTCTTGAAGGGAGCTCGAAAAGATGAGGATGTCATCCAAGTAAACGAACACAAATATGTTAAGCATATCCCTAAGCACATCGTTTATGAGCGCTTGGAACACCGCTGGGGCGTTGGTCAGGCCGAAGGGCATCACCAAGTATTCATAGTGACCAGTAGGCGTGTTGAAAGTGTTCTTCCACTCGTCACCAGGTCTGATCCGCACAAGATGGTATGCGTTCCGCAGGTCAAGCTTAGTGAAAACAACTGCTTCCTGGAGCAGCTCGAAGGCTGTGGCCATAAGGGGTAGCGGGTAACGGTTACGGACGGTTATGTCATTGAGTCCCCGGTAGTCGATGCAAGGACGTAATCCACCATCTTTCTTGGCCACAAAGAAAAACCCTGCTCCCGCCGGGAGGTTGATGGACGCATGAGGCCTGCTTCCAGAGAGTCCTTGATGTAGGTATCCATAGCAGCTCGTTCGGGTGGAGATAGGGAAAAGATCCGACCCCTGGGGGGCAAGTGCCCGGAAACAGGTCGATGGGGCAATCGTAAGATCTATGGGGTGGTAGCATGGTGGCCCTCTGTTTGCTAAACACCAGTTTGAGGTCATGGTAACACTCGGGAACTCGGGTCAGGTCGATGGATTCTAAAGACTCGGGAGTAGAACTCGGGGAATTCTGGAAAATACAAGTAGCTTGGCACGTAGGACCCCACTGCTTGATAGTGCCCACAGACCAGTCGATGTGAGGGTTATGGCTGTGAAGCCAGGGGTATCCAAGGACGAGAGGGAACTCGGAACAGGAGATCAAATGAAAGTTCATCAATTCCTGGTGTTGTGAAACTGAAAGTCTCAAGGAGGTAGTGACATGAGTGACAAGTCCAGATCCCAAAGGGCTTCCATCCAATGTAGTAACCCTCATGGGGTCACTTAGAGGTTCAGAGGGAACGCCATTCTCCTTCGCCCAGACACCATCCATGAAGTTACCTGCGGCTCCAGAGTCTACCAAGGCTTGAAGGTGAAGCTTGTGGTTGTCCCAGGAGAGGGTGACTGGAATGAGCAGACGGGAGTTGGACGGATGGGAGGAGGTTATGTTTCCCGTTACAGTTCCCCGGTCTGTACGGGACAGAGCGTTTCCCTGGAGGCCGGGACACGTGGAACGGAAATGGCCCGGTTTGCCGCAATATAGACAGCGTCGCTCCCTCATCCGGCGGTCTCTCTCAGCCTGGGAGATGCGTCCAATCTGCATGGGTTCCGGTGGAGCCAGCGATGATAAAGGTGGGGACTCGGAGCTGGGACTGATAGGGGCTAGAGGTCTACGGTTGAGTTCTCTCTCTCTCAGACGCTGGTCAATGCGTGAGGCCAACTTGATCAGGGACTCGAGATTGTCCGGTGGTTCCCGAGTGGCCAGTTCATCTTGGATAGTGTCGGAAAGGCCTTTCAGAAAGCACACCGTGAGCGCCTCGTTGTTCCAGCCACTCGCTGCTGCCACCGTGCGGAACTGGATGGCATAGTCCGTCACGCTGCGCCAACCTTGATGGAGAGTCAGGAGCTGTTTGGCTGAGTCAGAACCACTGCTTGGGCCTTGAAACACTCGTTTGAATTCCTCAGCAAAGGCAGAGTAGCTGGCACAGCAGGAACTATGGGCATCCCACACAGCAGTAGCCCAGGCCAGGGCTTTTTCCGACAGCAGGGTGATGATATATGCGATCTTAGACCGGTCGGTGGGAAACGACGAGGTTGCAGCTCAAAGGAGAGAGAACATTGAGTGAGAAAGCCTTTACAAGCACTTGGATCACCTGAGAACCGTTGGGGAGGTGGAAGACGAGGTTCAGCCAGGGGGTTAACTGCCATGGGTACGTGAACCTGAGGTACTGGGACGGGAACTGTTGCCGGGGTAAGTCGATCAGATATTTGCTTAATGGAAGTCAGCATCTCCGACAGAAGATGAGAATGTCTAGCCATTAAGGCCTCTTGCTGAACCAGGGCGGCTTCGTGGCGTTGGACAGTCTCCTGGTGGTGGGACAGCGTGGCAAAAAGGTCCTGGGAACTGGCTGCCTCTGGGTTCATTTTTGGCTCTGTGTTTCTGTCAGGACCCGGTTTCGAACCTGGGTCTCCGGAGTGGGAAACAGTCACTTAACCAACTGAGCCACGAATAGACAGCAGAACCCAGAAGATGAGGCAGACACAGCAGTACTTAAGACGGTGTATTTAATAATGAAAAAATCCTAAAATGCAAAAAATGGCAAATCCAAAAGGTGGTAGGAAAAACACAAAAAGACCTCAAAAGAAACTCACCAAAAAATAAACAAAAACAAAAAACAGAATACCACAAGAACTTCACCCGGAATCGACAAGAGTACACAGAACACTAGGGCAGGGTGCTAACATACAAACACAGAGCACAGAACTGAGGGAAACAAAGGGTTTAAATACAATCAGGGAAAACGAGGCACAGGTGCAAATAATAATGGGGAACAAGGGAAAAAAACATAAGGTCAAAAAGCACAATGGGGGCATCTAGTGACCAAAACCCGGAACAACCCTGGCCAAATCCTGACAGTAAGGGGATAAAGAATATGTACATAAGGATATATGAATGAGTGATGGTACAGAGCAGCATAGGCAAGATACAGTAGATGGTATCGAGTACAGTATATACATATGAGATGAGTATGTAAACAAAGTGGCATAGTTAAAGTGACTAGTGATACATGTATTACATAAGGATGCAGTCGATGATATAGAGTACAGTATATACGTATGCATATGAGATGAATAATGTAGGGTAAGTAACATTATATAAGGTAGCATTGTTTAAAGTGGCTAGTGATATATTTACATCATTTCCCATCAATTCCCATTATTAAAGTGGCTGGAGTTGAGTCAGTGTCAGTGTGTTGGCAGCAGCCACTCAATGTTAGTGGTGGCTGTTTAACAGTCTGATGGCCTTGAGATAGAAGCTGTTTTTCAGTCTCTCGGTCCCAGCTTTGATGCACCTGTACTGACCTCGCCTTCTGGATGATAGCGGGGTGAACAGGCAGTGGCTCGGATGGTTGATGTCCTTGATGATCTTTATGGCCTTCCTGTAACATCGGGTGGTGTAGGTGTCCTGGAGGGCAGGTAGTTTGACCCCGGTGATGCGTTGTGCAGACCTCACTACCCTCTGGAGAGCCTTACGGTTGAGGGCGGAGTAGTTGCCGTACCAGGCGGTGATACAGCCCGCCAGGATGCTCTCGATTGTGCATCTGTAGAAGTTTGTGAGTGCTTTTGGTGACAAGCCAAATTTCTTCAGCCTCCTGAGGTTGAAGAGGCGCTGCTGCGCCTACTTCACGATGCTGTCTGTGTGAGTGGACCAATTCAGTTTGTCTGTGATGTGTATGCCGAGGAACTTAAAACTTGCTACCCTCTCCACTACTATTCCATCGATGTGGATAGGGGTGCTCCCTCTGCTGTTTCCTGAAGTCCACAATCATCTCCTTAGTTTTGTTGACGTTGAGTGTGAGGTTATTTTCCTGACACCACACTCCGAGGGCCCTCACCTCCTCCCTGTAGGCCATCTCGTCATTGTTGGTAATCAAGCCTACCACTGTTGTGTCGTCCGCAAACTTGATGATTGAGTTGGAGGCGTGCGTGGCCACGCAGTCGTGGGTGAACAGGGAGTACAGGAGAGGGCTCAGAACGCACCCTTGTGGGGCCCCAGTGTTGAGGATCAGCGGGGAGAAGATGTTGTTACCTACCCTCACCACCTGGGGGAGGCCCGTCAGGAAGTCCAGTACCCAGTTGC
This sequence comes from Oncorhynchus masou masou, assembly GCF_036934945.1. Classification (NCBI taxonomy): domain Eukaryota; kingdom Metazoa; phylum Chordata; class Actinopteri; order Salmoniformes; family Salmonidae; genus Oncorhynchus; species Oncorhynchus masou. The sequence continues at coordinate 135,504 of NW_027013385.1, read as the reverse complement.
ACAGGGCGGGGTCGAGACCCAGGGTCTCGAGCTTGATGACGAGCTTGGAAGATACTATGGTGTTGAATGCCGAGCTGTAGTCGATGAACAGCATTCACACATAGGTATTCCTCTTGTCCAGATGGGTTAGGGCAGTGTGCAGTGTGGTTGAGATTGCATCGTCTGTGGACCTATTTGGGCGGTAAGCAAATTGGAGTGGGTCTAGGGTGTCAGGTAGGGTGGAGGTGATATGGTCCTTGACTAGTCTCTCAAAGCACTTCATGATGACGGAAGTGAGTGCTACGGGGTGGTAGTCGTTTAGCTCAGTTAGTAGTACTTACTACAGAATGGTGTAGTATACTGTAGAATACTATAGTAAGCAATGTCTGCAAAAACACAACACTTTTTTAAAACTTTAGTAAATACTACAGTATTATTGTCACGTTCTGACCTTTATTTCCTTTGTTTTGTCTTTATTTAGTGTGGTCAGGGCATGAGTTGGGGTGGGCAGTCTATGTTTGTTTTTCTATGATTTGGGTATTTCTATGTTTCGGCCGAGTATGGTTCTCAATCAGAGGCAGGTGTCATTAGTTGTCTCTGATTGAGAGTCATAGTTAGGTATCCTGGGTTTCACTGTGTGTTTGTGGGTGATTGTTCCTGTCTTTGTGTTTGCACCAGATAGGGCTGTTTTGGTTTTTCACAAATCTTGTTTTGTTAGTTTATTCATGTATAGTGTCTTTATAAATTAAACATGAATAACCACCACGCTGCGTTTTGGGCCGCCTCTCCTTCAAGTAAAGAAAACCGTTACAATTATCCACAAAAACACAACACTTTTTTAACTATAGTAAATACTACAGTATTATCTACAAAAACACTGCACTTTTTAAACTATAGTAAAAACTACAGTATTATCCACAAAAACAATGCACTTTTTTAACTATAGTAAAAACTACAGATTTTAATTTGCATATATCCTGCCTATTCCCCTCCCCCATAATCCAATTCGTGCCACCCATAACTGAGAAACCTACGTGTCAAGAATAGATCATATATGATTTTCCTTAGAGGGTATAGAGAAGAGCTATATATTCAGGGTCCAGTCCCAGCTACCTGAAAAGTTATGGAAAATCTCCTATGTTAACCCTTAATGTTCCTGAAAGACAACATTTACAATTCAAATTTAAATACAATGTAAACACTGTGCAAAAGCATTGTACAGAATACACCTGTAAAGTTACCCAAAACACTACAGTGAATACTATAGTATTTATACACTAGCATACTACAGTATTTATACCATAATATACTACAGTATTTATACCATAATATACTATAGTGTTTATACCATAGGATACTACAGTATTTTTACCATGGGATACTACAGTATTTATACCTTAGGATGCTATAGTATTTATACCATAATATATTATAGTATTTATACCATAGGATACTGTAGTATTTATACCATAGGATACTACAGTATTTATACCATAATATATTATAGTATTTATACCATAGGATACTACAGTATTTATAGCATAGGATACTACAGTATTTATACCATAGGAAACTATAGTATTTATACCATAGGATACTACAGTGTTTATACCTTAGGATACTATAGTATTTATACCATAGGAAACTACAGTATTTGTACCATAGGATACTACATTATTTATACCATAGGATACTATATTATTTACACCATAGGGTACTATATTATTTATACATAGGATACTGTAATATTTATACCATAATATACTTTTTATACCATAGGATACTGTAGTATTTATACCATAAAATACTATAGTATTTATACCATAATATACTATAGTATTTATACCATAATATAATATAGTATTTATACCATAATATACAATAGTATTTATACCATAATATACTATAGTATTTCTATCATAATATACTATAGTATTTATACCATAATATACTATAGTATTTATATCATAATATACTATAGTATTTATACCATAATATAATATAGTATTTATATCATAATATACTATAGTATTTATATCATAATATACTATAGTATTTATATCATAATATACTATAGTATTTATACCATAATATAATATTTTTTATTTCACCTTTATTTAACCAGGTAGGCAAGTTGAGAACAAGTTCTCATTTACAATTGCGACCTGGCCAGGATAAAGCAAAGCAGTTTGACACGTACAACGACACAGAGTTACACATGGAGCAAAACAAACATACAGTCAATAATACAGTTTAATAAACAAGTCTATATACGATGTGAGCAAATGAGTTGAGATAAGGGAGGTACCGGAGGCACCGCAGTACCTCCAGTACCTCCAGGCTCTGATCAGGCCCTACACCCAAACAAGGGCACTGCGTTCATCCACCTCTGGCCTGCTCGCCTCCCTACCACTGAGGAAGTACAGTTCCCGCTCAGCCCAGTCAAAACTGTTTGCTGCTCTGGCCCCCCAATGGTGGAACAAACTCCCTCACGACGCCAGGACAGCGGAGTCAATCACCACCTTCCGGAGACACCTGAAACCCCACCTCTTCAAGGAATACCTAGGATAGGATGAAGCAATCCTTCTCACCCCCCCCTTAAATGATTTAGATGCACTATTGTAAAGTGGCTGTTCCACTGGATGTCAGAAGGTGAATTCACCAATTTGTAAGTCGCTCTGGATAAGAGCGTCTGCTAAATGACTTAAATGTAATGTAAATGTAAAATGGCCATGGTGGCGAAGTAAATACAATATAGCAAGTAAAACACTGGAATGGTAGATTTGCAGTGGAAGAATGTGCAAAGCAGAAATAAAAATAATGGGGTGCAAAGGAGCAAAATAAATTAATTAATTAAATACAGTAGGGAAAGAGGTAGTTGTTTGGGCTAAATTATAGGTGGGCTATGTACAGGTGCAGCAATCTGTGAGCTGCTCTGACAGCTGGTGCTTAAAGCTAGTGAGGGAGATAAGTGTTTCCAGTTTCAGTGCTTTTTGTAGTTCGTTCCAGTCAATGGCAGCAGAGAACTGGAAGGAGAGGCCGCCAAAGAAAGAATTGGTTTTAGGGGTGACTAGAGAGATATACCTGCTGGAGCGTGTGCTACAGGTGGGAGATGCTATGGTGACCAGCGAGCTGAGATAAGGGGGGACTTTACCTAGCAGGGTCTTGTAGATGACCTGGAGCCAGTGGGTTTGGCTACGAGTATGAAGCGAGGGCCAGCCAACGAGAGCGTACAGGTCGCAATGGTGGGTAGTATATGGGGCTTTGGTGACAAAACGGATTGCACTGTGATAGACTGCATCCAATTTGTTGAGTAGGGTATTGGAGGCTATTTTGTAAATGACATCGCCAAAGTCGAGGATTGGTAGGATGGTCAGGTTTACAAGGGTATGTTTGGCAGCATGAGTGAAGGATGCTTTGTTGCGAAATAGGAAGCCAATTCTAGATTTAACTTTGGATTGGAGATATTTGATATGGGTCTGGAAGGAGAGTTTACAGTCTAACCAGACACCTAAGTATTTGTTGTTGTCCACGTATTCTAAATCAGAGCCGTCAGAGTAGTGATGTTGGACAGGCGGGTAGGTGCGGGTAGCGATCGGTTGAAGAGCATGCATTTAGTTTTACTTGTATTTAAGAGCAATTGGATGCCACGGAAGGAGAGTTGTATGGCATTGAAGCTTGACTGGAGGGTTGTTAACACAGTGTCCAAAGAAGGGCCAGAAGTATACAGCATGGTGTCGTCAGCGTAGAGATGGATCAGAGACTCACCAGCAGCAAGAGCGACCTCATTGATGTATACAGAGAAGAGAGTCGGTCCAAGAATTGAACCCTGTGGCACCCCCATAGAGACTGACAGGAGACCCTCCGATTTGACACACTGAACTCTATCAGAGAAGTAGTTGGTGAACCAGGCGAGGCAATCATTTGAGAAACCAAGGCTGTCGAGTCTGCCGATGAGGATGTGGTGATTGCCAGAGTAGAAAGCCTTGGCTTTATAGCATTTATACCATAATATACTATTGCATTTATACCATAATGTACTATAGTATTTATATCATAATATACTATAGTATTTATATCACAATATACTATAGTATTTATATCATAATATACTATTGTATTTATACCATAATATACTATAGTATTTATATCATAATATACTATAGTAGTTATATCATAATATACTATTGTATTTATATCACAATATACTATAGTATTTATATCACAATATACTATAGTATTTATATCATAATATACTATAGTATTTATATCATAATATACTATAGTAGTTATATCATAATATACTATTGTATTTATATCACAATATACTATAGTATTTATATCATAATATACTATTGTATTTATACCATAATATACTATAGTATTCATATCATAATATACTATAGTATTTATATCATAATATACTATTGTATTTATACCATGCCTATTCCCTACATAGTGCGCTTCTTTTGACCAGGGCCCATAAGGTAGTACACTATATAGGGAATAGGATGCCATAGGGCTCTGGTCTAAAGTAGTGCATTATGCAGGGAATAGGGTTCTATAGGGCTCTGGTCTAAAGTAGTGCTCTATATAGGGAATAGGGTTCCATAGGGCTCTGGTCTAAAGTAGTGCACTATATAGGGAATAGGGTTCCATAGGGCTCTGGTCTAAAGTAGTGCACTATATAGGGAATAGGGTTCCATAGGGCTCTGGTCTAAAGTAGTGCATTATGCAGGGAATAGGGTTCTATACGGCTCTGTTCTAAAGTAGTGCACTAAATCGGGAATAGGGTGCCATTTGGAAAGCAACCAGACATCTGCCCAGAGATACTAACCTCTCATTAGTATCATGAGACAAATCTGTTTCCTGTCCAACCTGTCCCGCCTGTGGCCATGGAGTGTCCAGCGCGTCCAGGAGAGGCTGCGGTCCGGTTACACAAAACGCCGCTGGACTGCAGTGCCAGCAGTCCCGGTCTAAATGTATTCTCATACCTTCTATAGCCAGAGGGGAAATCTGGGTTTTTAACATGAATAACACCTTGAGAGGGAGGTATCGCCTGAGTGTGTGTGTGTGTGTGTGTGTGTGTGTGTGTGTGTGTGTGTGTGTGTGTGTGTGTGTGTGTGTGTGTGTGTGTGTGTGTGTGTGTGTGTGTGTGTGTGTGTGTGTGTGTGTGTGTGCTCACATCCAGCTAGATGAATCCAGACGCTTTTTTAAGTTTTCAATATATTCTGGTCCAGTTTAACCCTCATTTTGTTGTTGATGTTGTTGTTGATGTTGATGATGTTGTTGATGTCGTTGTTGTAGATGTTGATGTTGTTGATGTCGTTGTTGATGTTGTAGATGTTGATGTTGTTGACGATGTTGTTGATGTTGTTGATGACGATGTTGTTGTTGTTGATGATGATTTTGATGATGTTGTTGATGTTGATGATGTTGTTGATGTCGTTGTTGATGTTGTAGATGTTGATGTTGTAGACGATGTTGTTGATGTTGTTGATAATGTTGATGACGATGTTGTTGTTATTGATGATGATGTTGATGATGTTGTTGCTGATAATGATGTTGATGATGCTGCTGTTGTTATTGTTGATGATGTTGTTGTTGATGATGTTAATGTTGTTGCTGTAGTTGTTGATGCTGTTGTTCTTGTTGTTATTGTTGATGATGTTGTTGTTGATAATGATGTTGATGATGTTGCTGTTTTTATTGTTGATGATGTTGTTGTTGTCGATGTAGTTGTTGATGCTGTTGATGTTGTTGTTGTTGTTGTTGTTGATGTTGTTGTTGATGATGTTGTTGATGTCGTTGATGTTTTTGTTGATGTTGTTGATAATGTTGTTGATGCCGATGTTGTTGTTGTTGATGTTGTTGTTGCTGTTGTTGTTTCTGTTGTTGTTGATGTTGATGATGTTGTTGATGTCGTTGATGTTGTTGTTGTTGATGTTGATGATAATGTTGTTGATGCCGATGTTGTTGTTGTTGATGCCGATGTTGTTGTTGATGATGTTGATGATGTTGTTGTTGTTATTGTTGATGTTGTTGTTGTTGATGAAGTTGTTGTTGTTGATGTTTTTGATGTTCATGATGTTGATGTTGTTGTTTTTTTTATGTTGTTTCTGTTTTTGTTGATATTGTTGTTTCTGCTGTTTTTGATGAGGTTGTTGTTGATGTTGTTGATGTTGTTGGTGTAGTTGTTGATGCTGTTGATGTTGTTGTTGTAGTTGTTGTTGTAGTTGTTATTGAACTTTTTGATGCTGTTGTTGATGTTGTTGTTGTTATTGATGTTATTGTTGATGATGATGTTGTTGTTGTTGCGGGTGGGCTGGTGTGCTGGTATGCATGCATGCACAAACACACACACACTCACACCTTAACAAGTGGAAAATAATTCAAAGAATAACCACAGATATTTACAGTTGAAGTCTGAAGTTTGCATACACCTTAGCCAAATACATTTAAACTCAGTTTTTCACAATTCCTGACATTTAATCCTAGTATACATTCCCTGTCTTAGGTCAGTTAGGATCACCACTTTATTTTAATTTGGAATGTGAAATGTCAGAATAATAGTAGAGAGCTTTTATTTTGTTCATCACATTCCCAATAGGTCAGAAGTTTACATACACTCAATTAGTATTTTGTAGCATTGCCTTTAAATTGTCTAACTTTGGTCAAACGGTTCAGGTAGCCTTCCACAAGCTTCCCACAACAAATTGGGTGAATTTTGGCCCATTCCTCCTGACAGAGCTTGTGTAACTGAGTCAGGTTTGTAGGCCTCCTTGCTCGCACACGCTTTTTCAGTTCTGCCCACACATTTTCTATATGATTGAGGTCAGGGCTTAGTGATGGCCACTCCAAAACCCTGACTTTGTTGTCCATAAGCCATTTTGCCACAACTATGGAAGTATGCTTGGGGTCATTGTCCATTTGGAAAATCCATTTGCGACCAAGCTTTAACTTCCTGACCGATGTCTTGAGATGTTACTTCAATATATCCACATCGTTTTCCTTTCTCGTGAAGCCATCTATTTTGTGAAGTGTACCAATCCCTCCTGCAGCAAAGCACCCCCACAAAATGATGCTGCCACCCCGTGCTTCACGGTAGGGATGGTGTTCTTCAGCTTGCAAGCCTCCCCTTTTTCCTCCAAACAAAATTATGGTCATTATGGCCAAACAGATCTATTTTTGTTTCATCAGACCAGAGGGCATTTCTCCAAAAAGTACAATATTTGTCCCCATGTGCAGTTACAAACTGTCGTCTGGCTTTTTTATGGCGGTGTTGGAGCAGTGGCTCCTTCCTTGCTGACCTTTCAGGTTATGTCGATATAGGACTCGTTTTACTGTGGATATACATACTTTTGTACCTGCTTCCTCCAGCATCTTCACAAGGTCACTTGCTGTTGTTCTGGGATAGATTTGCACTTTTCGCACCAAAGTAGGTTCATCTCTAGGAGACAGAACGCGTCTTCTTCCAGAGCGGTATGACAGTTGCGTGGTCCCATGGTGTTTATTCTTGCATACCATTGTTTGTATAGATGAACATGGTACCTTCAGGCATTTGGAAATTGCTCCGAAGGATGAACCAGACTTGTGGAGGTCTACAATGTTGTTCTGAGGTCTTGGCTGATTTATTTAGATTTTCCCATGATGTCAAGGAAAGAGGCACTGAGTTTGAAGGAAGGCCTTGAAATACATCCACAGGTGCACCAATTGACTCAAATGATGTTAATTAGCCTATCAGAAGCGTCAAAAGCCATGCCATCATTATCTGGAATTTTCCAAGCTGTTTAAAGGCACAGTCAACTTAGTGTATGTAAACTTCTGACCCACTGGAATTGTGATACAGTGAATAATAATTGAAATAATCTGCCTGTAAACAATTGTTGTAAAATTTACTTGTGTCATGCACAAAGCAGTTGTCCTAACTGACTTGCCAAAACTATAATTTGTTAACAAAGAAATGTGTGGAGTGGTTGAAAAACAACTAGTTTTAATGACTCCAACCTAAGTGTATGTAAACTAGTTTTAATGACTCCAACCTAAGTGTATGTAAACTAGTTTTAATGACTCCAACCTAAGTGTATGTAAACTAGTTTTAATGACTCCAACCTAAGTGTATATAAACTAGTTTTAATGACTCCAACCTAAGTGTATGTAAACTAGTTTTAATGACTCCAACCTAAGTGTATGTAAACTAGTTTTAATGACTCCAACCTAAGTGTCTGTAAACTAGTTTTAATGACTCCAACCTAAGTGTATGTAAACTAGTTTTAATGACACCAACCTAAGTGTCTGTAAACTAGTTTTAATGACTCCAACCTAAGTGTGTGTAAACTTCTGACTTCAACTGTATCTATCTTGGTGTTGTATTAGTCATGTGACTTGACATGGTTATTTACTTCCTGTCTAAGAATTGGTTCCACTCCACTTCGACATGTTTTTCTTCGGACTGCTGATGCCTTGGCTTCAACAACGGAGGAGATTTTCTGTTTGTTTCTGTTCTCCTGATAGTTTTGTAAAGCGGTGCCAAGTGAACTGTCGAACCACAGATTTCTCTGTGATAGAGACGTCTCCCGGGACGGACTGAGGAATATTAGTAAGAGAAAAGCAACAGAAGGAGAGGAGGAGAGGGGGATCCCACGGGATCTGCAGAGGAGAAATATGGACAAATGAACAAGTTACCCAGCTTGGCCTTGGCAGGCTGCTCTGCCTCATCTCACTCTCTCTCCATCTCTCTCTTCATCACTCTCCATCTCTCTCTTCATCACTCTCCTTCTCTCTCTCTTCGTCACTCTCCCTCTCTTCAACACGCTCCCTCTCTCTCTCTATTCAACACGCTCTTTCTCTCTTCATCACTCTCCATCTCCCTCTCTTCATCACACTCTCTCTCTCTTCATTACTCTCCTCTCTCTCTCTCTCTCTTCATCACTCTCCCTCTCGATCACTTCAACACACTCCCTCTCTTTCTCTTCATCACTTTCCCAATCTCTCTTCATCACTTTCCCTCTCTCTCTCTTCATCACACACCCTCTCTTTCTCTTCATCACTTTCCCTCTCTCTCTCTTCATCACTCTCCCTCTCTCTTCATCATGCTCTCTCACTCTCTCCATCACTATCCCTCTCTCTCTTCATCACTCTCCCTCTCTCTCTCTTCATCATGCTCTCTCACTCTCTCCATCACTCTCCCTCTCTCTCTCTTCATTATGCTCTCGCTCTCTCTTCATCATGCTCTCTCTCTTCATCACTCTCACTCTCTCTCTCTCTTCATCACACTCCCTCTCTTTCTCTTCATCACTTTCCCTCTCTCTCTTCATCATGCTCTCTCTCTCTTCATCACGCTCCCTCTCTCTCCTCATCATGCTTTCTCACTTTTCATCACTCTCCCTCTCTCTCTCTCTTCATCATTCTCCCTCTCGATCTCTTCAACACACTCCCTCTCTTTCTCTTCATCACTTTCCCTATCTCTCTTCATCACTTTCCCTCTCTCTCTCTTCATCATGCTCTCTCACTCTCTTTTCATCATGCTCTCTCACTCTCTCCATCACTCTCCCTCTCTCTCTCTCTTCATTATGCTCTCGCTCTCTCTTCATCATGCTCTCTATCTTCATCATGCTCTCTCTCTTCATCACTCTCCCTCTCTCTCTTCATCACACTCCCTCTCTTTCTCTTCATCACTTTCCCTCTCTCTCTTCATCACTCTCCCTCTCTCTCTTCATCATGCTCTCTCACTCTCTCCATCACTATCCCTCTCTCTCTTCATCATGCTCTCTCTCTCTTCATCACTCTCCCTCTCTCTCTCTTCATCATGCTCTCTCACTCTCCCCATCACTCTCCCTCCCTCTCTCTTCATCATGCTCTCGCTCTCTCTTCATCATGCTCTCTCTCTCTTCATCACTCTCCCTCTCTATCTTCGTTATGCTCTCTCTCTCTCTTCATCACTCTCCCTCTCTCTATTCATCATGCTCTCTCTCTCTTCATCACTCTCCCTCTCTCTCTTCATCATGCTCTCTCTCTCTTCATCACTCTCCCTCTCTCTCTTCATCATGCTCTTTCTCTCTTCATCACTCTCCCTCTCTCTTTTCATCATGCTCTCTCTCTCTTCATCACTCTCCCTCTCTCTCTTCATCATGCTCTCTCTCTTCATCACTCTCCCTCTCTCTCATGCTCTCTCTTTCTCTCTTCAACACGCTCCCTCAATTTTGGGTCAGTCACAGTGGCCAAGTATTCTGCCACTGTGTACTCTCTGTTCAGGCCCAAATAGCATTCTAGTGTGCTCAGTTTTTTGGTGAATTCTTTCCAATGTTTCAAGTAATTTTCTTTCTGTTTTCTGATGATTTGGTTGTTTCTACTTGCGTTGCTGTCCTGGGGCTTTGTGGAGTCTGTTTGTGTTTGTGAACAGAGCCCCAGAACCAGCTTGCTTAGGGGGCTCTTCTCCAGGTTCACTTCTCTGTAGGTGATGGCTTTGTTATGGAAGGTTTGGGAATCGCTGCCTTTTAGGTGGTTGTAGAATTTCTGGATTTTGATAATTATTGGGTATCAGCCTAATTCTGCTCTGCATGCATTATTTGATATTTTACATTGTACACTGAGGATATTTTTGTAGAATTCTGCATGCAGAGTCTCAATTTGGTGTTTGTCCCATTTTGTGAATTCTTGGTTGGTGAGCAGGACCCCAGACCTCACAACCATAAAGGACAATGGTTTCTATAACTGATTCAAGTCCTAACATTATTCAGTTCCTTTGGCTTTGATGCCTCATGATTGAGTATTGCTCTGTTGAAGTAGAATGTGATTTTGCTGTGGTCTGATAGGGGTGTCAGTGGGCTGACTGTGAACTCTCTGAGAGACTCTGGGAGTTAATAGTGGGGGTTGGGCCTGTTGCTCTGCTCCCGGCCTGGGCACATGTCCTGCTGTCATGATGAGGTCCTTGCCGCAGGGGCATGGGGCATGAGGTGGGCAGAAGAGGTGTAGGTCTGGTGCTGGGGGGGGGGGGTATATAGGGTGTGGCCAGGGTTTTCTTGTGGTGGTCTTAGTTGGTTGGGGTGTGGCTGGTGATTCTGTGGAGTGTTGGTCCTCTTGTCCTTCAGGAAGGGGTCTTACAGGTATTTTTATTTTGTTTAATTAAATGTATTTTATTTCACCTTTATTTAACCAGGTAACATAATAACACGTTCTCAATTACAACTGCGACCTCAATTACAAAGTGTGACACAAAATAACAACACAGAGTTACACATGGAATAAACAAACATACAGTCAATAATACAGTAGAACAATCTATATACAGTGTGTTCAAATGAAGTAAGGAGGTAAGGCAATACATTGGCCAATAGTGGCGAAGTAATTACCATTTAGCAATTAACACTATGTGCAGATGAGGATGTGCAAGTAGAAATAATGGTGTGCAAAAGAGCATAACAATAAAATAAAATAAAATATGGGAATGAGGTTGATAGTTGGTTGGATGTGCTGTTTACAGATGGGCTGTTTTCAGATGGGATGTTTTCAGATGGGCTGTTTTCAGATGGGCTGTTTACAGATGGGATGTTTACTATAGATGGGCTGTTTACAGATGGGCTGTTTACAGTTCTTCCATCCATCTCACCTAGTATGGGCTGTTTACAGATGGGCTGTTTACTACAGATGGGCTGTGTACAGATGGGCTGTGTACAGATGGGCTGTTTTCAGATGGGCTGTTTACAGATGGGCTGTGTACAGATGGGATGTTTACTATAGATGGGCTGTTTTCAGATGGGCTGTTTACAGATGGGCTGTTTACTATAGATGGGCTGTTTACAGATGGGCTGTTTACAGATGGGCTGTTTACAGATGGGCTGTTTACTACAGATGGGCTGTTTACAGATGGGCTGTGTACAGATGGGCTGTTTACAGATGGGCTGTTTACAGATGGGCTGTTTTCAGATGGGCTGTTTACAGATGGGCTGTTTACTACAGATGGGCTGTGTACTACAGATGGGCTGTTTACTACAGATGGGCTGTTTACTACAGATGGGCTGTTTACTACAGATGGGCTGTGTACAGATGGGCTGTTTACAGATGGGCTGTTTACTACAGATGGGCTGTTTACAGATGGGCTGTTTACAGATGGGCTGTGTACTATAGATGGGCTGTTTACAGATGGGCTGTTTACTACAGATGGGCTGTTTTCAGATGGGCTGTTTACAGATGGGCTGTTTTCAGATGGGCTGTTTTCAGATGGTCTGTTTACAGATGGGCTGTGTACAGATGGGCTGTTTACAGATGGGCTGTTTACAGATGGGCTGTTTACTACAGATGGGCTGTTTACAGATGGGCTGTTTACAGATGGGATATTTTCAGATGGGCTGTTTACAGATGGGCTGTGTACAGATGGGCTGTGTACAGATGGGCTGTTTACAGATGGGCTGTTTACAGATGGGCTGTTTACAGATGGGCTGTTTACAGATGGGCTGTGTACAGATGGGCTGTGTACAGATGGGCTGTTTACAGATGGGCTGTTTACAGATGGGCTGTTTACAGATGGGCTGTTTACAGATGGGCTGTTTACAGATGGGCTGTTTACAGATGGGCTGTTTACAGATGGGCTGTGTACAGATGGGCTGTGTACAGATGGGCTGTTTACAGATGGGCTGTTTACTACAGATGGGCTGTTTACAGATGGGCTGTGTACAGATGGGCTGTTTACTACAGATGGGCTGTTTACAGATGGGCTGTTTACTACAGATGGGCTGTTTACTACAGATGGGCTGTGTACTACAGATGGGCTGTGTACAGATGGGCTGTTTACATATGGGCTGTGTACTACAGATGGGCTGTGTACAGATGGGCTGTTTACTACAGATGGGCTGTTTACAGATGGGCTGTTTACTACAGATGGGCTGTTTACTACAGATGGGCTGTTTACAGATGGGCTGTGTACAGATGCGCTGTTTACTACAGATGGGCTGTTTACTACAGATGGGCTGTGTACAGATGGGCTGTGTACAGATGGGCTGTTTACTACAGATGGGCTGTTTACTACAGATGGGCTGTTTACAGATGGGCTGTTTACAGATGGGATGTGTACTGCTGCAGCAATCGGTAAGCTGCTCTGACAGCTGACGCTTAGATCACTTCAGTGATTTTTTGCAGTTCGTTCCAGTCATTGGCAGCAAAGAACTGGAAGGAAAGGCGGCCAATGGGGGTGTTGACTTTGGGGATGACCAGTGAAATATACCTGCTGGAGCGCGTGCTACAGGTAGGTGTTGCTATGGTGACCGTTGAGCTGAGATAAGGCGGAGCTTTACCGAGCAAGACTTACAGATGACTTGGAGCCAGTGGGTTTGGCAACGGATATGTAGCGAGGGCCAGCCAACGAGAGCATACAGGTCGCATTGGTGGTTAGTACATGGGTCTGAGGTGGGCTGTTCTGCTGGCTTGTCTGGGGAGCGTCCTGTTCTCTGGCACACATCAGCTTTTCTTACCTCCTCATTCACTGCCATGTGTACCTCCTTTAATAAGTTCTCTCCGCTTCAGTCCGTAGATCTCTCTCTCTCCATTCAATTTCAATTCAAGGACTTTATTCTTTGGCATGGAAAACATATGTCAACATTGCCAAACCAAGTTAATTCCTATGGCTGAAATCCCGCTAACGAGATCGATATGACAACAGCCAGTGAAAGTGCAGGGCGCCAAATTCAAAACAACAGAAATCTCATAACTAAAATTTATAAAATACCAATTTTTTACACCATTTTAAAGATCAACTTGTTGTTAATCCCACCACAGTGTCCGATTTCAAAAAAGCTTTATAGCGAAAGCACACCAAATTATTATGTTAGGTCACCGCCTAGTCACAGAAAAACACAGCCAATTTTTCCAGCCAAAGAGAGTCACAAAAAGCAGAAATAGAGATAAAATTAAACACTAACCTTTGATGATCTTCATCAGATGACATTCATAGGACTTTCTGTTACACCATACATGTATGTTTTGTTCGATAAAGTTCAAATTTATATCCAAAAATCTCAGTTTACATTGGCGCGTTATGTTCAGTAATGTTTTGCTTCCAAAACATCTGATGATTTTGCAGAGAGCCACATCAATTTACAGAAATACTCATAATAAACATTGATAAAAGATACACGTGTTATGCGTGGAATTAAAGATATACTTATCCTTAATGCAACCGCTGTATCAGATTTCAAAATAACTTTACGAAAAAGCACACCATGCAATAATCTGAGTACATCGCTCAGACACAAAAACAAGCCATTTAGATACGCCATGTTGTGGAGTCAACAGAAGTCAGAAATAGCATTAGAAATATTCACTTACCTTTGATGATCTTCATCAGAATGCACTCCCAAGAATCCCAGTTCCACAATAAATGTTTGTTTTGTTCGATAAAGTCCATCATTTATGTCCAAATACCTCCTTTTTGTTTGCGCGTTTAGAACTCAAATCCAAATTCATGAGGCTCGAGCACTAGGTCCAGACGAAAAGTCAAAAGGTTCCGTTACATTCTGTAGATACATGTCAAACGAAGTATAGAATCGATCTTTAGGATGCTTTAAACATAACTCTTCAAAAATGTTCCAACCAGAGAATTCCTTTGTCTTTAGAAATGCAATGGAAAGCAGCTACCTCTCACAGGCACTCGCGTGATCAGCTCATGGTCTTCTGTCAGCTCTCATTCGCCCCCACTTCACAGTAGAAGCCTCAAACAAGGTTCTAAAGACTGTTGACATCCAGTGGAAGCCTTATGAAGTGCAATCGGACCAAATTTACACTGTTTCTTGGATAGGCAAAGAGTTGAAAAACTACAAACCTCAGATTTCCCACTTCCTGGTTGGATTTTTATCTCAGGTTTTTGCCTGCCATATGAGTTCTGTTATACTCACAGACATCATTCAAACAGTTTTAGAAACTTCCGAGTGTTTTATATCCAAATATATCCAATAATATGCACATCTTAACTTTTGGGCCTGAGTAGCAGGCAGTTCACTCTGGGCACCGTATTCATACAAGCTACTCAATACTGCCCCCTAGCCGTAAGAAGTGAAATAAACAATAAAAATGAACAGTAAACACTCAAAGAAGTTCCAAAAGAATAAAGACCTTTCAATATATAGTGTTGTAACAATGTGCAAATAGTTCAAGTACAAAAAAGGAAAATAAATAAATATAAATATGGGTTGTATTTCAATTTATGTTTGTTCTTCACTGGTTGCCCTTTTCTTGTGGTAACAGGTCACAAATCTTGCTGCTGTGACGTCACACTGTGATATTTCACCCTGTAGATATGTAGATAGGGGAGTTTATCAAAATCGGGTTTGTTTTTTGATATTTGTTACATCTAACCTCTGTGGGACATTGCCTGTTTCTCCGTTTTGCTATTTGCTATCTTATGTCCAGGTGTCAAATGGCACACTATGCCCTACATAGTGCACTACTGTTGGCCAATGTCCTATGAGCCCTATATAGGGAACGGTTGTACTGATCGAAGGGCTCCTCTATCATCAGGCCAACAGATTGATAGCCCTCTCAAGGGCCTCCTTCACACAGAGAGACATTAGCTGAAAGGAGATATGGATCAGATTTTTATTTAAGAGAAACCCTGAAGGAGTATAAATATTTCAGTAAGTTAAACACACTGCTGTGGCTCCGAGGAGACATTTTATTACTGCCCTGCTGAAGGTGGAGTTTGAGTTTGCTTAAAATAATGGTGATTAGAGAAAAGAGTTGGAGAGAGAGGTAGTGGTGTGTGTGTGTGTGTGTGTGTGTGTGTGTGTGTGTGTGTGTGTGTGTGTGTGTGTGTGTGTGTGTGTGTGTGTGTGTGTGTGTGTGTGTGTGTGTGTGTGTGTGTGTGTGTGTGTGTGTGTGTGGAATTAAGTGGAATTAATCAGTGGAGCTGTAGCTGAGCATACTTTAAGATTGAGCAAATTGAAGAGAATGAGGTAGGGTGGAGAGAGAGGGGGAGAGAGAGGGGGAGAGAGAGGGGAGAGAGAGTGGAGGACAGAGAGAGGGAAAGAGAAAGAGGGAGGAGAAGAGGGAAGCGAGAGGGGAGGACAGAGAGAGGGGAATAGAGAGAGTGGGGAGAGGGAAGGGGAAGAGAGAGGGGGGAGAGGGGGAAGAGAGAGAGGGGAAGATGGAGGGAAGGAGAGAGAGGGGAGAGAGAGGGAGAGAGAGAGGGGGAAGAGAGGGGGGAGAGAGGGAGGGAGAGAGAGAGGAGAGAGAGAGAGGGGGAGAGAGAGGGGGAAGAGAGAGAGAGAGAGAGAGAGAGAGAGAGAGAGAGGAGTGAGAGAGTGAGGGGAGGAGAGAGAGGGGGAGGAGAGAGAGGGGGAAGAGAGAGAGTGGGAAGAGAGAGAGGGGAAGAGAGAGGGGGGAAGAGAGAGGGGGGAAGAGAGGAGGAAGAGAGAGAGGGGAAGAGAGAGAGAGAGGGGGGGAGAGAGAGGGGAGAGACTATTTGCACATGTGAATGTAATGAATGTGTAATGTTTCACTGTGACTGTAATGTTTACTGTTAATTTTTTATATTTTATCTTACTTTTTATTTTACAGCTGCAGAACAGAAAGAGAGGTTGGTTTTCAGCAGCAGACACTATCATACACACACTGACACACACACTATCATACACACACACACACTATCATACACACACACTGACACACACACTATCATACACACACACTGACACACACACTATCATACACACACACTGACACACACACTATCATACACACACTGACACACACACTATCATACACACACTGAAACACACACTATCATACACACACACTGACACACACACTATCATACACACACACACACACACACACTATCATACACACACACTGACACACACACTATCATACACACACACTGACACACACACTATCATACACACTATCATACACACTATCATACACACACACTATCATACACACACACTGACACACACACTATCATACACACACACTGACACACACACTATCATACACACACACTGACACACACACTATCATACACACACACACTGACACACACACTATCATACACACACACTGACACACACACTATCATACACACACACTGACACACACACTATCATACACACACACTGACACACACACTATCATACACACACACTGACACACACACTATCATACACACACACACCATACACACACACTATCATACACACACACACACACACACTATCATACACACACACTGCCATACACACACACTATCATACACACACACTGACACACACACTATCACACACACACTACACACACACATGACACACACACTGACACACACACTATCATACACACACACTGACACACACACTACCATACACACACACTATCATACACACACACTGACACACACACTGACACACACACTGACACACACACACACTGACACACACACTATCATACACACACACTGACACACACACTATCATACACACACTGACACACACACTATCATACACACACACTGACACACACACTATCATACACACACACTGACACACACACTATCATACACACACACTGACACACACACTATCATACACACACACTGACACACACACTATCATACACACACACTGACACACACACTATCATACACACACACTGACACACACACTATCATACACACACACTGACACACACACTATCATACACACACACTGACACACACACTATCATACACACACACTACACACACACACACACACTGACACACACACTGACACACACACTATCATACACACACAGACACACACACTATCATACACACACACTGACACACACACTATCATACACACACACACTGACACACACTATCATACACACACACTGACACACACACTCACACACACTGACACACACACTATCATACACACACACTGACACACACACTATCATACACACACACTGACACACACACTATCATACACACACACTGACAAACACACACACTATCATACACACACACACACACATACACACACACATCATACACACACACACACATGACACACACACTCACTACACACACACTGACACACACACTAGCACACACACTCACTAACACACACACACACCACACACACACACTGACACACACTCACTAACACACACACAAACTACACACACACTGACACACACACTATCATACACACACACTGACACACACACTATCATACACACACACTGACACACACACTATCATACACACACACTGACACACACACTATCATACACACACACTGACACACACACTATCATACACACACACTGACACACACACTATCATACACACACACTGACACACACTATCATACACACACACTGACACACACACTATCATACACACACACTGACACACACACTATCATACACACACACTGACACACACACTATCATACACACACACTATCATACACACACACTGACACACACACTGACACACACACTGACACACACACTGACACACACACTATCATACACACACACTGACACACACACTATCATACACACACACTGACACACACACTATCATACACACACACTGACACACACACTATCATACACACACACTGACACACACACTATCATACACACACACTGACAAACACACACACACACACACACACACACACACACACACACACACACACACACACACACATACACTGACACACACTCACTAACAAACACACACTCGCTAACACACACACACTAGCACACACACTCACTAACACACACACACACTAGCACGCACACTCACTAACACACACACACTAACACACACACACTAACACACACACTATCACACACACTATCACACACACACACACACTGTCACAGAGCCTGGAGAGTGACATAGTGAACACCCTGATTCAGCCCCCTCTCCTCCCTCCCTCTCTGTCTCTCTGCTCAGATGATAACTGCCTGCCAACGGGCACATCGCTCTTCTCGTGTTGTTGTCACGTCTGTTTAACGTTGTCTGTCGCGCTGGCTCGGCTCCTGGCTGGCTCGGCTCCTGGCTGGCTCGCACGCTGGCAGACGATGGCAGTGTGACAGCCAATCAAAACGCTTAATTCGCTCCTCTTAGCGCGCAAACACATCTCCGGGGCCCAAACGTTTTACCTCCCGCTAGCTGGCCTGGCGCTGAATGATGATGTAGTGACGGCGCTATTGTGGTGTCATAATGAGGACGCCTGTTATGGGAATGTCATCGATCTGTTCTGAAGACACATTAACCTCACATTGTCAACACACGCTGTACACACACGTACAATACAGAGTCAATGTGGAGGCTATATACAGGGTGTTACGGTACAGAGACAAGGTGGAGGCTATATACAGGGGGTACCGGTACAGAGTCAATGTGGAGGCTATATACAGGGTGTTACGGTACAGAGTCAATGTGGAGGCTATATACAGGGGGTACTGGTACAGAGTCAATGTGGAGGCTATATACAGGGTGTTACGGTACAGAGTCAATGTGGAGGCTATATACAGGGGGTACCGGTACTGAGTCAATGTGGAGGCTATATACAGGGTGTTACGGTACTGAGTCAATGTGGAGGCTATATACAGGGTGCCGGTACTGAGTCAATGTGGAGGTTATATACAGGGGGTGCACTGAGTCAATGTGGAGGCTATATACAGGGGTGCCGGTACTGAGTCAATGTGGAGGCTATATACAGGGGTGCCGGTACTGAGTCAATGTGGAGGCTATATACAGGGTGTTACAGTACAGAGTCAATGTGGAGGCTATATACAGGGTGTTACGGTACAGAGTCAATGTGGAGGCTATATAAAGGGTATTACGGTACAGAGTCAATGTGGAGGCTATATACAGGGGGTACCGGTACTGAGTCAATGTGGAGGCTATATACAGGGGTGCCACTGAGTCAATGTGGAGGCTATATACAGGGGTGCCGGTACTGAGTCAATGTGGAGGCTATATACAGGGTGTTACAGTACAGAGTCAATGTGGAGGCTATATACAGGGTGTTACGGTACAGAGTCAATGTGGAGGCTATATAAAGGGTATTACGGTACAGAGTCAATGTGGAGGCTATATACAGGGGGTACCGGTACTGAGTCAATGTGGAGGCTATATACAGGGGGTACCGGTACAGAGTCAATGTGGAGGCTATTTACAGGGTATTACGGTACAGAGTCAATGTGGAGACTATATACAGGGGGTTACCGGTACTGAGTCAATGTGGAGGCTATATACAGGGGGTACCGGTACAGAGTCAATGTGGAGGCTATATACAGGGGGTCCGGTACTGAGTCAATGTGGAGGCTAAATACAGGGGTACCGGTACTGAGTCAATGTGGAGGCTATATACAGGGGGTACTATTGGTACTGAGTCAATGTGGAGGCTATATACAGGGGGTACCGGTACTGAGTCAATGTGGAGGCTAAATACAGGGGTACCGGTACTGAGTCAATGTGGAGGCTATATACAGGGGTACCAGTACTGAGTCAATGTGGAGGCTATATACAGGGGTTACCGGTAGAGAGTCAATGTGGAGGCTATATACAGGGTATTACGGTACAGAGTCAATGCGGAGACTATATACAGGGGGTACCGGTACTGAGTCAATGTGGAGGCTATATACAGGGGGTACCGGTACAGAGTCAATGTGGAGGCTATATACAGGGGGTACCGGTACTGAGTCAATGTGCAGGCTAAATACACGGGGTACCGGTACTGAGTCAATGTGGAGGCTATATACAGGGGTACCGGTACTGAGTCAATGTGGAGACTATATACAGGGTGTTACGGTACTGAGTCAATGTGGAGGCTATATACAGGGGTACCGGTACTGAGTCAATGTGGAGGCTATATACAGGGGGTACCGGTACTGAGTCAATGTGGAGACTAAATACAGGGGTACCGGTACTGAGTCAATGTGGAGGCTATATACAGGGGTTACCGGTACTGAGTCAATGTGGAGGCTATATACAGGGGGTACCGTTACAGAGTCAATGTGGAGGCTATATACAGGGGTTACCGGTACTGAGTCAATGTGGAGGCTATATACAGGGGTTACCGGTAGAGAGTCAATGTGGAGGCTATATACAGGGTATTACGGTAAAGAGTCAATGCCGAGACAATATACAGGGGGTACGGTACTGAGTCAATGTGGAGGCTATATACAGGGGGTACCGGTACAGAGTCAATGTGGAGGCTATATACAGGGGGTACCGGTACTGAGTCAATGTGCAGGCTAAATACACGGGGTACCGGTACTGAGTCAATGTGGAGGCTATATACAGGGGGTACCGGTACTGAGTCAATGTGGAGACTATATACAGGGTGTTACGGTACTGAGTCAATGTGGAGACTATATACAGGGTATTACGGTACAGAGACAAGGTGTAGACTATATACAGGGTATTACGGTACAGCGTCAATGTGGAGACTATATAAAGGGTTTACGGTACAGAGTCAATGTGGAGACTATATACAGGGTATTACGGTACAGAGTCAATGTGGAGGCTATATACAGGGTATTACGGTACAGAGTTAATGTGGAGGCTATATACAGGTTGTTTCGGTACAGAGACAAGATGGAGGCTTATACAGGGTTTACGGTAGAGAGTCAATGTGGAGACATATACAGGGTATTACGATAGAGAGTCAATGTGGAGGCTATATACAGGGTATTAAGAGAGTCAATGTGGAGGCTATATACAGGGTGTTACGGTACAGAGTCAATGTGGAGGCTATATACAGGGTATTAACGGCAGAGAGTCAAAGTGGAGGCTATATACAGGGTATTACGGTACAGAGTCAATGTGAGGGGGCATGGGTTCTTCTTCGTAACATGTCATCATCCCACCATTAGATAATGTGTTAATAATGCATTTCTATGGGGAACTGAGTTATGGGTTGTATCTTTTGGCACCATATTAATGACATCAGGGACAACGCTAATTGTCCCCGTCTTGCAAATCGGATCAATCCAATTGTAAGAGGTTGATACTTTTAAATGGCTGGGACCCCCAAATTAACCCAGCTTAATTGCTGTTTAACCCATCTTAACGGCTGTTTAACCCAGTTTAATGGCTGTTTAACCCAACCTAATGGCTTTTTAACCCAGTTTAATGGCTGTTAAACCCAACCTAATGGCTGTTTAATCCAAATTAATGGCTGTTTAACCCAGTTTAAAGGCTGTTTAACCCAGTTTAATGGCTGTTTAACCCAGCTTAATGGCTGTTTAACCCAACCTAATGGCTGTTTAACCCAGCTTAAAACCATATGTGGCTACGGGTTCCCAACTAGGAACCCCCCTTCAAAATGGTGGCTATTCTTACAAATATTTAACCTCCACACATTAACAAGTCCAATAGCTTAAATGAAAGATAAACACCTTGTTCATCTACCCAGCATGTCAGAATTTTAAAATGTTTTACAGCGAAAACATAGCACATATTTATGTTAAACCACCACTAGGAAAACATACAATATGTAGCCACATGGCTATGCAAAATAGCACAATCACAAACGCAGGATTAAAAGAAAAATAATTCACTAACCTTTTAAAATCTCTCATCAGATGACAGTAATGGCTGTTACACAGTACATTTATGTTTTTTTCAATAATATGCAATTTATATCCATAAATCTCCATTTACATTGAGCCATGTTTAAAAAATGCAACAGAAATGACTGTTATAAATATCTCCAGTTTAATGGCTGTTTAACAGCAATAAACATCATAAACTTTGACTAAATATACATGTTCTAATGGCTGTTTAAAAGATACACTTCTTCTTAATGCAAACGCTGTGTTACATTTATTTTAATGGCTGTTTTCAATAATCTGAATGGCTGTTTAGCCATTAGCATTATTTCTCTACTATGTTGGATTCGACAAAAATACAATTTTATAACATAAATATTCCCTTACCTTTGATGGTCTTTGACAAGAATGCCGTGGAAGGAGTTATACTTACCTAATATAACGTTTGGTTGCTGTTGGTGTGTCTTTGTATTAGCAAAAGCTAACATCTTCAGGTGAATTACCCCAAAATGGACTTCTGATCACGAAAATTGTGCATCAAAACTTCAAATTTAATATTATATGTCGACTAAACTGTTTAACCCAGAATCAAGCTTTAGGATGTTTTTAACATACAAAACAATTGGCTGATTAAATTAAGCATAACGAACTCTCTTCAGCCAAGATGGGAAAAAAATACCCTTTTTTAACAGAGCGCACCTGAAAACTGTTTACACCTCAGTATTTTGCCCGCCAAGCAGTCAAAGCTCGGCTGTTTTCTCCGTTCCAATGGCTCATTGAAAGACAAGAGAGCGCTGAAGAATGGCTGTTCCCAGATCCATAGCTGGTTGGGAAGGGTGGGGGCGATGACGTCAAAGTTGGAGCAACTTTCTTAGGAGAGAGAATGAGTTTAACCCAGAATGGCTGCCCTGTGAGTTCTAACATACAGACATAATGGCTGTTTTAGAAGCTTTAGAGTGTTTTCTATTCAATAATATTTATTATATGCATATATTAGCAATTTTTGACATTTTTTTTTAAAGTTTGTTTGGGCACCAATTCATCCAATGGCTGTTTTCCCATAATCAGGCTAATGGCTGTTTAATCCAAATTAATGGCTGTTTAACCCAGTCTAATGGCTGTTTAACCCAACCTAATGGCTGTTTAACCCAGCTTAATGGCTGTTTAACCCAACTTAATGGCTGTTTAACCCAACCTAATGGCTGTTTAACCCAACCTTAATGGCTGTTTAACCCAGCTTAATGGCTGTTTAACCCAGTTTAATGGCTGTTTAACCCAACCTAATGGCTGTTTAACCCAACCTAATGGCTGTTTAACCCAGTTTAATGGCTGTTTAACCCAATTTAATGGCTGTTTAACCCAACCTAATGGCTGTTTAACCCAACCTAATGGCTGTTTAACCCAGCGTAATGGCTGTTTAACCCAGCTTAATGGCTGTTTAACCCAACTTAATGGCTGTTTAACCCAACTTAATGGCTGTTTAACCCAACTTAATGGCTGTTTAACCCAGCTTAATGGCTGTTTAACCCAACCTAATGGCTGTTTAACCCAACCTAATGGCTGTTTAACCCAGTTTAATGGCTATTTAACCCAACCTAATGGCTGTTTAACCCAGTTTAACGGCTGTTTAAACCAGCTTAATGGCTGTTTAACCCAACCTAATGGCTGTTTAACCCAACCTAATGGCTGTTTAACCCAGCTTAATGGCTGTTTACCCCAGTTTAATGGCTGTTTAACCCAACCTAATGGCTGTTTAACCCAGCTTAATGGCTGTTTAACCCAACTTAATATCTGTCTAAAATGGGGTTCATGTCACATACAATGCGTTGGTCAGATACTCAGCAGAACCACAATGTTGTTGTTTTGTTTCTGCCCGAGTGATGTGGAGTTAAATCCTGGCCCAGGTGCAGAGGTACTGCCACGATGAAAACAAATGGGTGCTGACTGCTTTTTAAACTTTCGTCTCACTAACAGTAGTGTACACCTGCAGGAGAATCAACAACTGCTCCTGAGCAGGGCCAATGTTCACATCCTAGGTCTTAGTAGGGCTAATGTTCACATCCTAGGTCTAAGTAAGGGCTAATGTTCACATCCTAAGTCTTAGCAGGGACAACGTTCACATCCTAGGTCTTAGCAGGGATAACGTTCACATCCTAGGTCTTAGCAGGGACAACGTTCACATCCTAGGTCTTAGCAGGGATAATGTTCACATCCTAGATCTTAGCAGGGACAACGTTCACATCCTAGGTCTTAGCAGGGACAACGTTCACATCCTAGGCCTTAGCAGGGATAATGTTCACATCCCAGGTCTTAGCAGGGACAATGTTCACATCCTAGGTCTTAGCAGGGGTAACGTTCACATCCTAGGTCTTAGCAGGGATAACGTTCACATCCTAGGTCTTAGCAGGGACAACGTTCACATCCTAGGCCTTAGCAGGGATAACGTTCACATCCTAGGTCTTAGCAGGGACAATGTTCACATCCTAGGTCTTAGCAGGGCTAATGTTCACATCCTAGGCCTTAGCAGGGATAATGTTCACATCCTAGGTCTTAGCAGGGACAATTTTCACATCCTAGGTCTAAGCAAGGGTAACGTTCACATCCTAGGTCTTAGCAAGGACAACGTTCACATCCTAGGTCTTAGCAGGGCTAATGTTCACATCCTAGGTCTTAGCAGGGCTAATGTTCACATCCCAGGTCTTAGCAGGGCTAATGTACACATCCTACGTCTTAGCAGGGATAATGTTCACATCCTAGGCCTTAGCAGGGCTAATGTTCACATCCTAGGTCTTAGCATGGCTAATTTTCACATCCCAGGTCTTAGCAGGGCTAATGTTCACATCCGAGGTCTTAGCAGGGCTAATGCTCACATCCCAGATCTTAGCAGGGGTAATGTTCACATCCCAGGTCTTAGCAGGGCTAATGTTCACATCCTTGGTCTTAGCAGGGCTAATGTTCACATCTTTGGCCTTAGCAGGGCTAATGTTCACATCCCAGGTCTTAGCAGGGCTAATGTTCACATCTTTGGCCTTAGCAGAGCTTATGTTCTCATCCCAGGTCTTAGCAGAGCTAATGTTCACATCTTTGACCTTAGCAGGGCTAATGTTCACATCCTAGGTCTTAGCAGGGCTAATGTTCACATCCCAGGTCTTAGCAGGGCTAATGTTCACATCCAAGGTCTTAGCAGGGCTAATGTTCACATCCTAGGTCTTAGCAGGGCTAATGTTCACATCCTAGGTCTTAGCAGGGCTAATGTTCACATCCTAGGTCTTAGCAGGGCTAATGTTCACATCCTAGGCCTTAGTAGGGCTAATGTTCACATCCTAGGTCTTAGCAGGGCTAATGTTCACATCCCAGGCCTTAGCAGGGATAATGTTCACATCCTAGGTCTTAGCAGGGCTAATGTTCACATCCTAGGTCTTTGCAGGGCTAATGTTCACATCTTTGGCCTTAGCAGGGCTAATGTTCACATCCTAGGCCTTAGCAGGGCTAATGTTCACATCAGAGGTCTTAGCAGGGCTAATGTTCACATCCCAGGTCTTAGCAGGGCTAATGTTCACATCCTAGGTCTTAGCAGGGACAATGTTCACATCCTAGGTCTTAGCAGGGATAATGTTCACATCCTAGGTCTTAGCAGGGATAACGTTCACATCCTAGGTCTTAGCAGGGATAACGTTCACATCCTAGGTCTTAGCAGGGATAACGTTCACATTCTAGGTCTTAGCAGGGATAACGTTCACATCCTAGGTCTTAGCAGGGATAACTTTCAAATCCTAGGCCTTAGCAGGGGTAACGTTCACATCCTTGGTCTTAGCAGGGATAATGTTCACATCCTAGGTCTTAGCAGGGCTAATGTTCACATCCTAGGTCTTAGCAGGGCTAACGTTCACATCCTTGGTCTTATCAGGGATAACGTTCACATCCTAGGCCTTAGTAGGGATAACGTTCACATCCTAGGCCTTAGTAGGGATAACGTTCACATCCTAGGTCCTTAGCAGGGCTAATGTTCACATTATAGGCCTTGGCAGGGCTAATGTTCACATCGTTGGCCTTAGTGAAACCCGGCTTTCATACACTATTCCCAGCTTTGTTTTGGACATTGAAGGATATATTCTCTATAGGAGAGACAGAAACAATCAAGGGGGAGGTGTAGAGATGAACATCAACCATCCTTCTGACAGGAGACCTGCACATCAACCAGACCTTCTGACAGGAGACCTGCACACAACCAGACCTTCTGACAGGAGACCTGAGACATGTACATCAACCATACCTTCTGACAGGAGACCTGAGACCTGTACATCAACCATACCTTCTGACAGGAGACTTGAGACCTGTACATCAACCAGACCTTACCTTCTGACTGGAGACCTGTACATCAACCAGACCTTCTGATAGGAGACCTGTACATCAACCAGACCTTCTGACTGGAGACCTGTACATCAACCAGACCTTCTGACAGGAGACCTGTACATCAACCAGACCTTCTGACAGGAGACCTGTACATCAACCAGACCTTCTGACAGGAGACCTGTACATCACCAGACCTTCTGACAGGAGACCTGTACATCAACCAGACCTTCTGACAGGAGACCTGAGACCTGTACATCAACCATACCTTCTGACAGGAGACCTGAGACCTGTACATCAACCAGACCTTCTGACAGGAGACCTGTACATCACCAGACCTTCTGACAGGAGACCTGAGACCTGCACATCAACCTTACCTTCTGACTGGAGACCTGTACATCAACCAGACAATACCTTCAGACAGGAGACCTGAACATCAACCAGACCTTCTGACAGGAGACCTGTACATCACCAGACCTTCTGACAGGAGACCTGTACATCAACCAGACCTATAGACAGCAGACCTAAGGAGGGGAGAGGAGAGGAGAGCAGAGGAGAGGACTGGAGAGGAGGGGAGAGGAGAGGAGGGAGAGGAGGGAGAGGAGAGGAGAGGAGGAGAGGAGAGGAGAGGAGAGGAGAGGAGAGGAGAGGAGAGGAGAGGAGAGGAGAGGGAGAGGAGAGGAGATGAGGGAGAGGAGAGGAGATGAGAGCTCTAACACAACAGCACATATTTCTCAAAAGCTTTAACCAGCAATCTTTCATAGACTCCCTCAAGTCCTCAAGTCCTCAAGTCAGCCCACTGGAAAAGAGTCCTTACATGTAAACAACGTGAATGAGGCCTGGAAAAAGACTTTAAAAAGAGATATTTTCACAGGTCCCAAAACGTTCATGTACAGCTCCGGCAGAGAAGAGAGAAACAAAACAAGAAAAGCAACTCAATCTCCTTTGGTTGACTGACAACATCAAGGCCCTGCTGAGTCACAGAGATGCTCTTTAGATAAAAGAGGTAAAAACGAAGGCTGAACACTACTGGGGAAGGTATCAACGTCTCAGAAAGAACCATGACTGCTGAGGTAAGGAAGGGAAAGAAAACCTACGACTAAATCTCAGGGAGAGAACTGTGCACTGTGGGAAATAATCAACTGTTTTACTGGAAAGCCAAAACAACATGCCAAGACCAGAGTAGAACTACACAGGATGCCTCAGAACATCTCCCTCTAGAAATGGCAGAACATCAACCCTCTCTCCCTCTAAAAATGTAGAACATCTCCCTCTAAAATTGGCAGAGCATCAACTCTCTCCCTCTAAAAATGAGAACATCTCCCTCTAAAAATGGCAGAACATCAACCCTCTCTCCTCTAAAAATGAAACATCTCCCTCTAGAAATGGCAGAACATCAACCCTCTCTCCCTCTAAAAATGTAGAACATCTCCCTCTAGAAATGGCAGAACATCAACCCTCTCTCCCTCTAAAAATGTAGAACATCTCCCTCTAAAATGGCAGAACATCAACCCTCTCTCCCTCTAAAAATGTAGAACATCTCCCTCTAGAAATGGCAGAACATCAACCCTCTCTCCCTCTAAAAATGTAGAAATAGAACATCTCCCTCTAAAAATGCAGAACATCTCCCTCTAGAAATGGCAGAACATCAACCCTCTCCCCTCTAAAAATGTAGAACATCTCCCTCTAGAAATGTCAGAACATCAACCCTCTCCCCTCTAAAAATGAAATCTCCCTCTAAAAATGTAGAACATCTCCCTCTAGAAATGGCAGAATATCTCCCTCTAGAAATGACAAAACACCTCCCTCTAGAAATGACAGAACATCTCCCTCTAGAATAGCAGAACATCTCCCTCTAGAAAAGCAGAACATCTCCCTCTAGAAATGGCAGACCGTCTCCCTCTAGAAATGGCAGAACATCTCCCTCTAGAAAAGCAGAACATCTCCCTCTAGAAATGGCAGAACGTCTCCCTCTAGAAATGGCAGAACACCAGAACACCTCCCTCTAGAAATGGCAGATCACCAGAACACCTCCCTCTAGAAATGGCAGAACACCAGAACACCTCCCTCTAGAAATTACAGAAGAGTTTAATTGTTGCATCTTAGGGATCCACACTTTCTAAAGAAACTCAGGCTCCCTCCAAAGACTCACTTTCATGCAGTGCAATCAGAAAGTATTCAAACCTTTTGACTTTTTTCCACATTTTGCTACGTTACAGCCTTATTCTAAAATTAATTACATTGTTTTTCCCCCCTCTTCAATCTACACACAATACCCCATAATGACATCACAATACCCCATAATGACATCACAATACCCCATAATGACATCACAATACAACCATAACGACAAAGCAAAAACAGGTTTTTATGAATTTCAGCATATGTATTACAAATTAAAAAATGTTAATATCACAATTACATAGGTATTCAGACCCTTTACTCAGTACTTTGTTGAAGCACCTTCAGCAGAAATAACAGTCTCCAGTGTTCTTGGGTATGACGCTACAAGCTTGGCACACCTGTATTTGGGGAGCTTCTCCCATTCTTCTCTGCAAATCATCTCAAGCTCTGTCAGGTTGGATGGGGAGCGTCGCTGCATGGCTATTTTCAGGTCTCTCCGGGGCTCTGGCTGGGTCACTCAAGGACATTCAGAGACTTGTCCCGAAACCACTCCTGCGTTGTCTTGGCAGTGTGCTTAGGGTCGTCGTCCTATTGGAAGGTGAACCTTCGACCCAGTATGAGGTCCTGAGTGCTCCGGAGCAGGTTTTCATTAAGGATCTCTCTGTACTTTGCTCCTTTCATCTTTCCCTCGATTCTGATTAGTCTGCCAGTCCCTGCTAATGCAATACATCCCCACAGCATGATGCTGCCACCACTATGTTTCACTGTAGGGATGTTGCCAGGTTTCCTCCAGAAGCAACACTTTGCATTCAGGCCAAAGAGTTCAGTCTTTGTTTAATCACATGAGAGCATCTTGTTTCTCATGGTCTTAGAGTTCTTTGGGTGTCGTTTGGCATTCTCCAAGCTGTCATGTGTCTTTTACTGAGGAGTGGCTTTCGGCAGGCTACTCTACCATAAAGGCTGATTGGTGGAGTGCTGCAGAGATGTTTTTTCCTTCTGGAAGGTTCTCCCATCTCCAAAGATGAACTCTGGAGCTCTTTCAGAGTGACCATTGGGTTCTTGGTCACCTCCCTGACCGAGGCCCTTCTCCCCCAATTACTCAGTTTGGTCAGGCAACCAGCTCTAGGAAGAGTCTTGGTGGTTCCAAACGTAGGAATGATGGAGGCCACTGTGTTCTTGGGGACCTTCAATGCTGCCGGCATTTTTTGGTACCCTTCCCCAGATCTGTGCCTCGACACAATCCTGTCTCAGAGCTCTACAGGCAATTCCTTCCAACTCGTGGCTTGGTTTTTGCTCTGACATGCACTGTCAACTGTGGGACCTTATATAGACAGGTGTGTGCCTTTCCAAACAAACAAAAAAACTCAAAAAATGTACTACAGGTGGACTCCATGGAAACGGGATTCACCTGAGCTCAATTTCGAGTCTCATAGCAAAAAAGGTCTGAATACTCATGTAAATCAGTTTTGTTTCTTTTCTTCTAAAAAAACTGTTTTTTGCTTTGTTATTGTGGGGTATTGTGTGTAGATTGATGAGGAAGTGGTTTAGTTTAGTTCATTAATAATAATAAGGCTGCAATGTAACAAAAATTGGAGAAAAGGGAAGGGGTCTGAATGTACTGTATGTCTCAGACTCTGAGCATGTTTTTTGGGGGCTAGAGCCACTAGCGGTTCAGGGGGATCCACGTCCAGGTAACAGGGCCAGGTATCCAGATAACAGGGCCAGATAACAGGACCAGATAACAGGACCAGATAGGCCAGATAACAGGGCCAGACAGGACCCGATAACAGGACCAGATAACAGGACCAGATAACAGGGCCAGATAACAGGGCCAGATAACAGGACCAGATAACAGGGCCAGATAACAGGACCAGATAACAGGGCCAGATAACAGGGCCAGATAACAGGGCCAGATAACAGGGCCAGATAACAGGACCAGATAACAGGGCCAGATAACAGGGTCAGATAACAGGGCCAGATAACAGGACCAGATAACGGGGCCAGATAACAGGGCCAGGTAACAGGGCCAGATACGGGGACAGATAACAGGGCCAGATAACCCAGATAACAGGGCCAGATAACAGGGCCAGATAAAGATAACAGGGTCAGATAACAGGACCAGATAACAGGGCCAGATAACAGGGCCAGAAAACAGGGTCAGATAACAGGGCCAGATAACAGGGCCAGATAACAGGACCCGATAACAGATAACAGGACCAGATAACAGGGCCAGATAACAGGGCCAGATAACAGGGCCAGATAACAGGGCCAGATAACAGGACCAGATAACAGGGCCAGATAACAGGGTCAGATAACAGGGCCAGATAACAGGGATAACAGGACCAGATAACAGGACCAGATAACAGGGCCATAACAGGGCCAGATAACAGGACCAGATAACGGGGCCAGATAACAGGGCCAGGGGGCCAGATAACGGGGCCAGATAACGGGGCCAGATAACAGGGCCAGGGCCAGATAACAGGGCCAGATAACAGGGCCAGATAACAGGGCCAGATAACAGGGCCAGATAACAGGGCCAGATAACAGGGATAACAGGGCCAGATAACAGGGCCAGATAACAGGACCAGATAACAGGGCCAGATAACAGGGCCAGATAACAGGGCCACAGGACCAGATAACGGGCCAGATAACGAGATAACAGGGCCAGGTAACAGGGCCAGATACGGGGACAGATAACAGGGCCAGATAACGGGGCCAGATAACAGGGCCAGATAACAGGGCCAGATAACAGGGCCAGATAACAGGGCCAGATAACAGGGCCAGATAACAGGACCAGATAACAGGGCCAGATAACAGGACCCGATAACAGGGCCAGATAACAGGGCCAGATAACAGGACCAGATAACAGGGCCAGATAACAGGGCCAGATAACAGATAACAGGGCCAGATAACAGGGCCAGATAACAGGACCCGATAACAGGGCCAGATAACAGGGCCAGATAACAGGGCCAGATAACAGGGCCAGATAACAGGGCCAGATAACAGGGCCAGATAACAGGGCCAGATAACAGGGCCAGATAACAGGGCCAGATAACAGGGCCAGATAACAGGGCCAGATAACAGGGCCAGATAACAGGGCCAGATAACAGGGCCAGATAACAGGGCCAGATAACAGTCCACCTTGGCTTCTAAAGGACCACACTGATAATGGGTCCACTCACTCATATTCTCAATCTGTCTCAAAGTTTGGGAGATCCCCAGGTCAATGGGAAATGTCTTCCATAACACCACTCTACAAGTCACGGGGATAGATCGGACGTGGCCAAGCTTACAGTCCAGTTTCATTTCTATGTGCTGTCTCCAAAGTGACGGAAACAATGAGGTAGCACACCAGATCAATAAGTATTTCTAACAAAACAACCTATTGACAGCCAATCAGAGAGGGGTTTAGGAAGACACGCGGCAACATCTACAGCAGTGTAAAGGTTTGTGCAGGACATCAAGTCATCTTGTCGTCTTGGCCATGTTCTGTTATCATCTCCACCCGGCACAGCCAGAAGGAGACTGGCCACCCCTCATAGCCTGGTTCCTCTCTAGCTGGTACAGTCAGAAGAGGACTGGCCACCCCTCATAGCCTGGTTCCTCTCTAGCTGGTACAGTCAGAAGAGGACTGGCCACCCCTCATAGCCTGGTTCCTCTCTACCCGGTACAGCCAGAAGGGGACTGGCCACCCCTCATAGCCTGGTTCCTCTCTAGCTGGTACAGTCAGAAGAGGACTGGCCACCCCTTATAGCCTGGTTCCTCTCTACCTGGTACAGCCAGAAGAGGACTGGCCACCCCTCATAGCCTGGTTGCTCTCTACCTGGTACAGCCAGTAGAGGACTGGCCACCCCTCATAACCTGGTTCCTCTCTACCTGGTACTGCCAGAAGAGGGCTGGCCACCCCTCATAGCCTGGTTCCTCTCCAGGTTTCTTCCTTTGTTCTGGCCTTTCTAGGGAGTTTTTCCTCGCCACTGTGCTTCTACACCTGCATTGCTTGCTGTTTGGGGTTTTAGGCTGCGTTGCTGTACAGCACTTTGTGACATCAGCTGATGCACGTAGGGCTATATAAATACTTTTGATTTGATTTTATTTGTAACAGCATCATCACATCATCTTGGACCTAAAGAAAGCCTTTTGTTACTGTTCACCACAAGTCATCTTGTAACAGTCACATCATCTTGGACCTGAAGAAAGCCTTTTGTTACTGTTCACCACAAGTCATCTTGTAACAGTCACATCATCTTGGACCTAAAGAAAGCCTTTTGTTACTGTTCACCACAAGTCATCTTGTAACAGTCACATCATCTTGGACCTGAAGAAAGCCTTTTGTTACTGTTCACCACAAGTCATCTTGTAACAGTCACATCATCTTGGACCTGAAGAAAGCCTTTTGTTACTGTTCACCACAAGTCATCTTGTAACAGTCACATCATCTTGGACCTGAAGAAAGCCTTTTGTTACTGTTCACCACAAGTCATCTTGTAACAGTCACATCATCTTGGACCTAAAGAAAGCCTTTCGTTGCTGTTCACCACAAGTCATCTTGTATCAGTCACATCATCTTGAAGAAAGCCTTCCATTAC
Source organism: Oncorhynchus masou masou (assembly GCF_036934945.1). NCBI lineage: Eukaryota > Metazoa > Chordata > Actinopteri > Salmoniformes > Salmonidae > Oncorhynchus > Oncorhynchus masou. The sequence continues at coordinate 101,908 of NW_027013385.1, read as the reverse complement.
ATGCCACCCCTTATAGCCTGGTTCCTCTCTACCTGGTACAGCCAGAAGAGGACTGGCCTCCCCTCACCACATGAACGCTATAATATAATAATAATAATATATCCCATTTAGCAGACGCTTTTGTCCAAAGCGACTTACAAGTCGGCTGGGGCCACTACTTTTACATATGGGTGGTCCCAGCGGGAATCGAACCCACGACGCTTGGCGTTGCAAGCGCCGTGCTCTACCGACTAAGCCACACAGGCTATCTGGCCTCCCCCCACCACGCGCTCCTGAGGAAGCCTGAGGAACTAGGCGTTTGACAGCACAGCGTTCATGTGGTTCACATCATACTCATAGGGGAGGAATCAGGACACCAGACTGACGAGCACGCAGGCTTCCCAGGTACCTTTGCTGCTATAACAGCATCCACTCTTCTGGGAAGGCTTTCTACTAGATGTTGGAACATTGCTGCTATAACAGCATCCACTCTTCTGGGAAGGCTTTCTACTAGATGTTGGAACATTGCTGCTATAACAGTCTCCTCTCTTCTGGGAAGGCTTTCTACTAGATGTTGGAACATTGCTGCTATAACAGCCTCCACTCTTCTGGGAAGGCTTTCTACTAGATGTTGGAACATTGCTGCAATAACAGCATCCACTCTTCTGGGAAGGCTTTCTACTAGATGTTGGAACATTGCTGCTATAACAGCCTCCACTCTTCTGGGAAGGCTTTCTACTAGATGTTGGAACATTGCTGCTATAACAGCCTCCACTCTTCTGGGAAGGCTTTCTACTAGATGTTGGAACATTGCTGCTATAACAGCCTCCACTCTTCTGGGAAGGCTTTCTACTAGATGTTGGAACATTGCTGCTATAACAGCCTCCACTCTTCTGGGAAGGCTTTCTACTAGATGTTGGAACATTGCTGCTATAACAGCATCCACTCTTCTGGGAAGGCGTTCGACTAGATGTTGGAACATTGCTGCTATAACAGCCTCCTCTCTTCTGGGAAGGCTTTCTACTAGATGTTGGAACATTGCTGCTATAACAGCCTCCACTCTTCTGGGAAGGCTTTCCACTAGATGTTGGAACATTGCTGCTATAACAGCCTCCACTCTTCTGGGAAGGCTTTCTACTAGATGTTGGAACATTGCTGCTATAACAGCCTCCACTCTTCTGGGAAGGCTTTCTACTAGATGTTGGAACATTGCTGCTATAACAGCATCCACTCTTCTGGGAAGGCTTTCTACTAGATGTTGGAACATTGCTGCTATAACAGCATCCACTCTTCTGGGAAGGCTTTCTACTAGATGTTGGAACATTGCTGCTATAACAGCCTCCTCTCTTCTGGGAAGGCTTTCTACTAGATGTTGGAACATTGCTGCAATAACAGCATCCACTCTTCTGGGAAGGCTTTCTACTAGATGTTGGAACATTGCTGCTATAACAGCCTCCACTCTTCTGGGAAGGCTTTCTACTAGATGTTGGAACATTGCTGCTATAACAGCCTCCACTCTTCTGGGAAGGCTTTCTACTAGATGTTGGAACATTGCTGCTATAACAGCCTCCACTCTTCTGGGAAGGCTTTCTACTAGATGTTGGAACATTGCTGCTATAACAGCCTCCACTCTTCTGGGAAGGCTTTCTACTAGATGTTGGAACATTGCTGCTATAACAGCATCCACTCTTCTGGGAAGGCGTTCGACTAGATGTTGGAACATTGCTGCTATAACAGCCTCCTCTCTTCTGGGAAGGCTTTCTACTAGATGTTGGAACATTGCTGCTATAACAGCCTCCACTCTTCTGGGAAGGCTTTCCACTAGATGTCGGAACATTGCTGCTATAACAGCCTCCACTCTTCTGGGAAGACTTTCTACTAGATGTTGGAACATTGCTGCTATAACAGCCTCCACTCTTCTGGGAAGGCTTTCTACTAGATGTTGGAACATTGCTGCTATAACAGCATCCACTCTTCTGGGAAGGCTTTCTACTAGATGTTGGAACATTGCTGCTATAACAGCATCCACTCTTCTGGGAAGGCTTTCTACTAGATGTTGGAACATTGCTGCTATAACAGCCTCCACTCTTCTGGGAAGGCTTTCTACTAGATGTTGGAACATTGCTGCTATAACAGCCTCCACTCTTTTGGGAAGGCTTTCTACTAGATGTTGGAACATTGCTGCTATAACAGCCTCCACTCTTCTGGGAAGGATTTCTACTAGATGTTGGAACATTGCTGCTATAACAACCTCCACTCTTCTGGGAAGGCTTTCCACTAGATGTAGGAACATTGCTGCTATAACAGCCTCCTCTCTTCTGGGAAGGCTTTCCACAAGATGTTGGAACATTGCTGCTATAACAGCCTCCACCGATCTCGACAAACCATTTCTGTATGGACCTCGTTTTGTGCACGGGGGCATTGTCATGCTGAATCAGGAAAGGGCATTAACCCAACACAAACTTGGAGGTAGAGAATCATCTAGAATGTCATTGTATGCTGTAAGGTTAAGATCTCCCTTCACTGGCACTAGGGGGCAATGCCCGAACCATGAAGAACATCCCCATTATTCATCCACCAAACTTTACAGTTGGCACCACGCATTGGGGCATGTGGCGTTCTCCTGACATCCGCCAAACCCAGATTTATCTGTTGGGATGTCAGATTGGTGCCGCGTGATTGGTCACTCCAGAGAGTGTGCCACCCCCCCGGCGGGAGTCCAAATGGACGGCGATCTTTACACCACTCCAGCTTTAGCAGGGAAGACATTTTGGGAAAGAAACTGACTTGTTGGAATAGATGGTGTCCCACGTTGAAAGTCACTGAGCTCTTCAGTGAGACCCGTTCTACTGTGTTTGTCTATAAAGATTTCATAATCATGTACTAAACTAAAGCTCTCCTCTCTGACTGGGGTTATTTACTAAACTAAAGCCCTCCTCTCCTCTCTGACTGGGGTTAATCACTAAACTAAAGCCCTCCTCTCCTCTCTGACTGGGGTTAATCACTAAACTAAAGCCCTCCTCTCCTCTCTGACTGGGGTTAATCACTAAACTAAAGCCCTCCTCTCCTCTCTGACTGGGGTTAATCTCTAAACTAAAGCCCTCCTCTCCTCTCTGACTGGTGTTAATCACTAAACTAAAGCCCTCCTCTCTGACTGGGGTTAATCACTAAACTAAAGCCCTCCTCTCCTCTCTGACTGGGGTTAATCACTAAACTAAAGCCCTCCTCTCCTCTCTGACTGGGGTTAATCACTAAACTAAAGCCCTCCTCTCCTCTCTGACTGGGTTAATCACTAAACTAAAGCCCTCCTCTCCTCTCTGACTGGGGTTAATCACTAAACTAAAGCCCTCCCTCTCCTCTCTGACTGGGGTTAATCACTAAACTAAAGCCCTCCTCTCCTCTCTGACTGGGGTTAAATACTAAACTAAAGCTCTCCTCTCCTCTCTGACTGGGGTTAATCACTAAACTAAAGCCCTCCTCTCCTCTCTGACTGGGGTTAATCTCTAAACTAAAGCCCTCCTCTCCTCTCTGACTGGTGTTAATCACTAAACTAAAGCCCTCCTCTCTGACTGGGGTTAATCACTAAACTAAAGCCCTCCTCTCCTCTCTGACTGGGGTTAATCACTAAACTAAAGCCCTCCTCTCCTCTCTGACTGGGGTTAATCACTAAACTAAAGCCCTCCTCTCCTCTCTGACTGGGATTAATCACTAAACTAAAGCCCTCCTCTCCTCTCTGACTGGGGTTAATCACTAAACTAAAGCCTTCCTCTCCTCTCTGATTGGGGTTAATCACTAAACTAAAGCCCTCCTCTCCTCTCTGACTGGGGTTAATCACTAAACTAAAGCCCTCCTCTCCTCTCTGACTGGGATTAATCACTAAACTAAAGCCCTCCTCTCCTCTCTGACTGGGGTTAATCACTAAACTAAAGCCCTCCTCTCCTCTCTGACTGGGATTAATCACTAAACTAAAGCCCTCCTCTCCTCTCTGACTGGGGTTAATCACTAAACTAAAGCCCTCCTCTCCTCTCTGACTGGGGTTAATCACTAAACTAAAGCCCTCCTCTCCTCTCTGACTGGGGTTAATCACTAAACTAAAGCCCTCCTCTCTGACTGGGATTAATCACTAAACTAAAGCCCTCCTCTCCTCTCTGACTGGGATTAATCACTAAACTAAAGCCCTCCTCTCCTCTCTGACTGGGGTTAATCACTAAACTAAAGCCCTCCTCTCCTCTCTGACTGGTTAATCACTAAACTAAAGCCCTCCTCTCTGACTGGGGTTAATCACTAAACTAAAGCGCACCTCTCCTCTCTGACGGGTTAATCACTAAACTAAAGCCCTCCTCTCTGACTGGGGTTAATCACTAAACTAAAGCCCTCCTCTCTGACTGGGGTTAATCACTAAACTAAAGCCCTCCTCTCTGACTGGGGTTAATCACTAAACTAAAGCCCTCCTCTCCTCTCTGACTGGGGTTAATCACTAAACTAAAGCCCTCCTCTCCTCTCTGACTGGGTTAATCACTAAACTAAAGCCCTCCTCTCCTCTCTGACTGGGGTTAATCACTAAACTAAAGCCCTCCTCTCCTCTCTGACTGGGGTTAATCACTAAACTAAAGACCTCCTCTCTGACTGGGGTTAATCACTAAACTAAAGCCCTCCTCTCCTCTCTGACTGGGGTTAATCACTAAACTAAAGCCCTCCTCTCATCTCTGACTGGGGTTAATCACTAAACTAAAGCCCTCCTCTCCTCTCTGACTGGGGTTAATCACTAAACTAAAGCCCTCCTCTCCTCTCTGACTGGGGTTAATCACTAAACTAAAGCCCTCCTCTCCTCTCTGACTGGGGTTAATCACTAAACTAAAGCCCTCCTCTCCTCTCTGACTGGGGTTAATCACTAAACTAAAGCCCTCCACTCATCTCTGACTGGGGTTAATCACTAAACTAAAGCCCTCCTCTCCTCTCTAACTGGGGTTAATCACTAAACTAAAGCCCTCCTCTCTGACTGGGGTTAATCACTAAACTAAAGCCCTCCTCTCCTCTCTGACTGGGGTTAATCACTAAACTAAAGCCCTCCTCTCCTCTCTGACTGGGTTAATCACTAAACTAAAGCCCTCCTCTCCTCTCTGACTGGGGTTAATCACTAAACTAAAGCCCTCCTCTCCTCTCTGACTGGGGTTAATCACTAAACTAAAGACCTCCTCTCTGACTGGGGTTAATCACTAAACTAAAGCCCTCCTCTCATCTCTGACTGGGGTTAATCACTAAACTAAAGCCCTCCTCTCCTCTCTGACTGGGGTTAATCACTAAACTAAAGCCCTCCTCTCCTCTCTGACTGGGGTTAATCACTAAACTAAAGCCCTCCTCTCCTCTCTGACTGGGGTTAATCACTAAACTAAAGCCCTCCTCTCTGACTGGGGTTAATCACTAAACTAAAGCCCTCCTCTCATCTCTGACTGGGGTTAATCACTAAACTAAAGCCCTCCTCTCCTCTCTGACTGGGGTTAATCACTAAACTAAAGCCCTCCTCTCCTCTCTGACTGGGTTAATCACTAAACTAAAGCCCTCCTCTCTGACTGGGATTAATCACTAAACTAAAGCCCTCCTCTCTGACTGGGGTTAATCACTAAACTAAAGACCTCCTCTCTGACTGGGGTTAATCACTAAACTAAAGCCCTCCTCTCCTCTCTGACTGGGGTTAATCACTAAACTAAAGCCCTCCTCTCCTCTCTGACTGGGGTTAATCACTAAACTAAAGCCCTCCTCTCCTCTCTGACTGGGGTTAATCACTAAACTAAAGCCCTCCTCTCCTCTCTGACTGGGGTTAATCACTAAACTAAAGCCCTCCTCTCCTCTCTCCTCTCTGACTGGGGTTAATCACTAAACTAAAGCCCTCCTCTCCTCTCTGACTGGGGTTAATCACTAAACTAAAGCCCTCCTCTCCTCTCTGACTGGGGTTAATCACTAAACTAAAGCCCTCCTCTCCTCTCTGACTGGGGTTAATCACTAAACTAAAGCCCTCCTCTCATCTCTGACTGGGGTTAATCACTAAACTAAAGCCCTCCTCTCTGACTGGGGTTAATCACTAAACTAAAGCCCTCCTCTCCTCTCTGACTGGGGTTAATCACTAAACTAAAGCCCTCCTCTCCTCTCTGACTGGGGTTAATCACTAAACTAAAGCCCTCCTCTCCTCTCTGACTGGGGTTAATCACTAAACTAAAGCCCTCCTCTCCTCTCTGACTGGGGTTAATCACTAAACTAAAGACCTCCTCTCTGACTGGGGTTAATCACTAAACTAAAGCCCTCCTCTCATCTCTGACTGGGGTTAATCACTAAACTAAAGCCCTCCTCTCCTCTCTGACTGGGGTTAATCACTAAACTAAAGCCCTCCTCTCCTCTCTGACTGGGGTTAATCACTAAACTAAAGCCCTCCTCTCCTCTCTGACTGGGGTTAATCACTAAACTAAAGACCTCCTCTCTGACTGGGGTTAATCACTAAACTAAAGCCCTCCTCTCATCTCTGACTGGGGTTAATCACTAAACTAAAGCCCTCCTCTCCTCTCTGACTGGGGTTAATCACTAAACTAAAGCCTTCCTCTCCTCTCTGATTGGGGTTAATCACTAAACTAAAGCCCTCCTCTCCTCTCTGACTGGGGTTAATCACTAAACTAAAGCCCTCCTCTCCTCTCTGACTGGGATTAATCACTAAACTAAAGCCCTCCTCTCCTCTCTGACTGGGGTTAATCACTAAACTAAAGCCCTCCTCTCCTCTCTGACTGGGATTAATCACTAAACTAAAGCCCTCCTCTCCTCTCTGACTGGGGTTAATCACTAAACTAAAGCCCTCCTCTCCTCTCTGACTGGGGTTAATCACTAAACTAAAGCCCTCCTCTCCTCTCTGACTGGGGTTAATCACTAAACTAAAGCCCTCCTCTCTGACTGGGATTAATCACTAAACTAAAGCCCTCCTCTCCTCTCTGACTGGGATTAATCACTAAACTAAAGCCCTCCTCTCCTCTCTGACTGGGGTTAATCACTAAACTAAAGCCCTCCTCTCCTCTCTGACTGGTTAATCACTAAACTAAAGCCCTCCTCTCTGACTGGGGTTAATCACTAAACTAAAGCCCTCCTCTCCTCTCTGACGGGTTAATCACTAAACTAAAGCCCTCCTCTCTGACTGGGGTTAATCACTAAACTAAAGCCCTCCTCTCTGACTGGGGTTAATCACTAAACTAAAGCCCTCCTCTCTGACTGGGGTTAATCACTAAACTAAAGCCCTCCTCTCCTCTCTGACTGGGGTTAATCACTAAACTAAAGCCCTCCTCTCCTCTCTGACTGGGGTTAATCACTAAACTAAAGCCCTCCTCTCCTCTCTGACTGGGGTTAATCACTAAACTAAAGCCCTCCTCTCCTCTCTGACTGGGGTTAATCACTAAACTAAAGCCCTCCTCTCCTCTCTGACTGGGTTAATCACTAAACTAAAGCCCTCCTCTCCTCTCTGACTGGGGTTAATCACTAAACTAAAGCCCTCCTCTCCTCTCTGACTGGGGTTAATCACTAAACTAAAGACCTCCTCTCTGACTGGGGTTAATCACTAAACTAAAGCCCTCCTCTCCTCTCTGACTGGGGTTAATCACTAAACTAAAGCCCTCCTCTCATCTCTGACTGGGGTTAATCACTAAACTAAAGCCCTCCTCTCCTCTCTGACTGGGGTTAATCACTAAACTAAAGCCCTCCTCTCCTCTCTGACTGGGGTTAATCACTAAACTAAAGCCCTCCTCTCCTCTCTGACTGGGGTTAATCACTAAACTAAAGCCCTCCTCTCCTCTCTGACTGGGGTTAATCACTAAACTAAAGCCCTCCTCTCATCTCTGACTGGGGTTAATCACTAAACTAAAGCCCTCCTCTCCTCTCTAACTGGGGTTAATCACTAAACTAAAGCCCTCCTCTCTGACTGGGGTTAATCACTAAACTAAAGCCCTCCTCTCCTCTCTGACTGGGGTTAATCACTAAACTAAAGCCCTCCTCTCCTCTCTGACTGGGTTAATCACTAAACTAAAGCCCTCCTCTCCTCTCTGACTGGGGTTAATCACTAAACTAAAGCCCTCCTCTCCTCTCTGACTGGGGTTAATCACTAAACTAAAGACCTCCTCTCTGACTGGGGTTAATCACTAAACTAAAGCCCTCCTCTCATCTCTGACTGGGGTTAATCACTAAACTAAAGCCCTCCTCTCCTCTCTGACTGGGGTTAATCACTAAACTAAAGCCCTCCTCTCCTCTCTGACTGGGGTTAATCACTAAACTAAAGCCCTCCTCTCCTCTCTGACTGGGGTTAATCACTAAACTAAAGCCCTCCTCTCCTCTCTGACTGGGGTTAATCACTAAACTAAAGACGTCCTCTCTGACTGGGGTTAATCACTAAACTAAAGCCCTCCTCTCATCTCTGACTGGGGTTAATCACTAAACTAAAGCCCTCCTCTCCTCTCTGACTGGGGTTAATCACTAAACTAAAGCCCTCCTCTCCTCTCTGACTGGGTTAATCACTAAACTAAAGCCCTCCTCTCTGACTGGGATTAATCACTAAACTAAAGCCCTCCTCTCTGACTGGGGTTAATCACTAAACTAAAGACCTCCTCTCTGACTGGGGTTAATCACTAAACTAAAGCCCTCCTCTCCTCTCTGACTGGGGTTAATCACTAAACTAAAGCCCTCCTCTCCTCTCTGACTGGGGTTAATCACTAAACTAAAGCCCTCCTCTCCTCTCTGACTGGGGTTAATCACTAAACTAAAGCCCTCCTCTCCTCTCTGACTGGGGTTAATCACTAAACTAAAGCCCTCCTCTCCTCTCTGACTGGGGTTAATCACTAAACTAAAGCCCTCCTCTCCTCTCTGACTGGGGTTAATCACTAAACTAAAGCCCTCCTCTCCTCTCTGACTGGGGTTAATCACTAAACTAAAGCCCTCCTCTCCTCTCTGACTGGGGTTAATCACTAAACTAAAGCCCTCCTCTCATCTCTGACTGGGGTTAATCACTAAACTAAAGCCCTCCTCTCTGACTGGGGTTAATCACTAAACTAAAGCCCTCCTCTCCTCTCTGACTGGGGTTAATCACTAAACTAAAGCCCTCCTCTCCTCTCTGACTGGGTTAATCACTAAACTAAAGCCCTCCTCTCCTCTCTGACTGGGGTTAATCACTAAACTAAAGCCCTCCTCTCCTCTCTGACTGGGGTTAATCACTAAACTAAAGACCTCCTCTCTGACTGGGGTTAATCACTAAACTAAAGCCCTCCTCTCATCTCTGACTGGGGTTAATCACTAAACTAAAGCCCTCCTCTCCTCTCTGACTGGGGTTAATCACTAAACTAAAGCCCTCCTCTCCTCTCTGACTGGGGTTAATCACTAAACTAAAGCCCTCCTCTCCTCTCTGACTGGGGTTAATCACTAAACTAAAGACCTCCTCTCTGACTGGGGTTAATCACTAAACTAAAGCCCTCCTCTCATCTCTGACTGGGGTTAATCACTAAACTAAAGCCCTCCTCTCCTCTCTGACTGGGGTTAATCACTAAACTAAAGCCCTCCTCTCCTCTCTGACTGGGTTAATCACTAAACTAAAGCCCTCCTCTCTGACTGGGATTAATCACTAAACTAAAGCCCTCCTCTCTGACTGGGATTAATCACTAAACTAAAGCCCTCCTCTCTGACTGGGGTTAATCACTAAACTAAAGACCTCCTCTCTGACTGGGGTTAATCACTAAACTAAAGCCCTCCTCTCATCTCTGACTGGGGTTAATCACTAAACTAAAGCCCTCCTCTCCTCTCTGACTGGGGTTAATCACTAAACTAAAGCCCTCCTCTCCTCTCTGACTGGGGTTAATCACTAAACTAAAGCCCTCCTCTCCTCTCTGACTGGGGTTAATCACTAAACTAAAGCCCTCCTCTCCTCTCTGACTGGGGTTAATCACTAAACTAAAGCCCTCCTCTCCTCTCTGACTGGGGTTAATCACTAAACTAAAGCCCTCCTCTCCTCTCTGACTGGGGTTAATCACTAAACTAAAGCCCTCCTCTCCTCTCTGACTGGGGTTAATCACTAAACTAAAGCCCTCCTCTCCTCTCTGACTGGGGTTAATCACTAAACTAAAGCCCTCCTCTCCTCTCTGACTGGTGTTAATCACTAAACTAAAGCCCTCCTCTCCTCTCTGACTGGGGTTAATCACTAAACTAAAGCCCTCCTCTCCACTCTGACTGGGGTTAATCACTAAACTAAAGCCCTCCTCTCATCTCTGACTTGGGTTAAATCACTAAACTAAAGCCCTCCTCTCCTCTCTGACTGGGGTTAATCACTAAACTAAAGCCCTCCTCTCCTCTCTGACTGGGGTTAATCACTAAACTAAAGCCCTCCTCTCCTCTCTGACTGGGGTTAATCACTAAACTAAAGCCCTCCTCTCCTCTCTGACTGGGGTTAATCACTAAACTAAAGCCCTCCTCTCCTCTCTGACTGGGGTTAATCACTAAACTAAAGCCCTCCTCTCCTCTCTGACTGGGGTTAATCACTAAACTAAAGCCCTCCTCTCCTCTCTGACTGGTGTTAATCACTAAACTAAAGCCCTCCTCTCCTCTCTGACTGGGGTTAATCACTAAACTAAAGCCCTCCTCTCCACTCTGACTGGGGTTAATCACTAAACTAAAGCCCTCCTCTCGTCTCTGACTTGGGTTAAATCACTAAACTAAAGCCCTCCTCTCCTCTCTGACTGGGGTTAATCACTAAACTAAAGCCCTCCTCTCCTCTCTGACTGGGGTTAATCACTAAACTAAAGCCCTCCTCTCCTCTCTGACTGGGGTTAATCACTAAACTAAAGCCCTCCTCTCTTCTCTGACTTGGTTAATCACTAAACTAAAACTCTCCTCTCCTCTCTAACTGGGGTTAAATCACTAAACTAAAACTCATCTATATTAGATCATAAACCAACATTAAGACACTATAACACTATGTGGTACCCACACCGTGGGCCGACGGGGAGATGCTTGTGTCTCTTTCAATAACAGGACTATGACACCATATTAACACAGTGTACATGGGGACATTATCTGTCCCCGTTGGCCGTCGGTGTCCTCCGGAGTCTGTGGTTTGTCATTAGGTTCTGGGTTTATAGTTGGAATGAGACGTTGGTGTCCTTGTGCTTGTTTACCCTAGTTGTGAATGATACCACAGGGTCTTATAGACACACACACACACACGCACGCACGCACACACACACACACACCTCCTCTCCACACACACACCTCCTCTCCACACACACACACACGCACGCAAGCACACACGCACGCTCGCACACACACACACACACACGCACACGCGCACGCACACACACACACACACACACACACACACACACACACACACACACACGCCTCCTCTCCACACACACACACACACACACACACACACACACACACACACACACACACACACACACACACACACACACACACACACGCCACTCTGGCTCTCGCCGGCGCTCTCCCCATTACCAGTGATAGGATGATGTATGGAACAGACTTCAGAGACCCAACTGGTGTGTGCTTTGCTTCCTCCCCAGACAGAGGCCGGTTTAATTGTGCATTGAAGACCATGTGCTGGATCGGTTGTCTGCATACACAGGTTGTTTACACATCCAGACCTCCTCTTCATTCCTATTGGACTAATTAATCTAGAAAGAGTAACAAGAAGCTTAACTTCATTAACTGTGGAAGCTCTACTCTCTGACTGGGATTAATCACTAAACTAAAGCCCTCCTCTCCTCTCTGACTGGGGTTAATCACTAAACTAAAGCCCTCCTCTCTGACTGGGATTAATCACTAAACTAAAGCCCTCCTCTCCTCTCTGACTGGGGTTAATCACTAAACTAAAGCCCTCCTCTCCTCTCTGACTGGGGTT
>NW_027013385.1:57500-82500 GCF_036934945.1 Oncorhynchus masou masou | reverse complement strand
TAATACATACTACATTTCCTTTACTGAGATGTATTGTGATAGTCTAGCTACATTTCCTGTACTGAGATGCATTGTGATAGCCTAGCTACATTTCCTGTACTGAGATGGATTGTGATAGTCTAGCTACATTCCCTGTACTGAGATGTATTGTGAAGTCCAGCTACATTTCCTGTACTGAGATGTATTGTGAAGTCTAGCTACATTTCCTGTACTGAGATGGATTGTAAAGTCTAGCTACATTTCCTGTACTGAGATGCATTGTGATAGTCTAGCTACATTTCCTGTACTGAGATGCATTGTGAAGTCCAGCTACATTTCCTGTACTGAGATGTATTGTGAAGTCCAGCTACATTTCCTGTACTGAGATGTATTGTGAAGTCTAACTACATTTCCTGTACTGAGATGGATTGTAAAGTCTAGCTACATTTCCTGTACTGAGATGCATTGTGATAGTCTAGCTACATTTCCTGTACTGAGATGGATTGTCAAGTCTAGCTACATTTCCTGTACTGAGATGTATTGTAAAGTCTAGCTACATTTCCTGTACTGAGATGGATTGTAAAGTCTAGCTACATTTCCTGTACTGAGATGTATTGGGAAGTGACAGGTCCTGATTGTTCCTCAGTAGGTCTACACCAGTGGGGTAGTATGTATGGAAACTGTAAAGTATTTCTGTAATGTCTTTTTCGATACGTGTCGAAAACAAGTAAGACTAACGGCTGCCAATGGCACCAACTACTTAGGATCCTAATAAATCAAATCCTGGTTCAGTTTCCTTCAGTAGACCCTTAGGGATCAAGTCCTGGTTCAGTTTCCTTCAGTAGATCCATAGGGACCAAGTCCTGGTTTAGTCTCCTTCAGTAGACCCATAGGGATCAAGTCCTGGTTCAGTTTCCTTCAGTAGACCCATAGGGACCAAGTCCTGGTTCAGTTTCCTTCAGTAGACCCATAGGGATCAAGTCCTGGTTCAGTTTCCTTCAGTAGACCCATAGGGACCAAGTCCTGGTTCAGTCTCCTTCAGTAGACCCATAGGAACCAAGTCCTGGTTCAGTTTCATTCAGTAGACCCATAGTGACCAAGTCCTGGTTCAGTCTCCTTCAGTAGACCCATAGGGATCAAGTCCTGGTTCAGTCTCCTTCAGTAGACCCATAGGAACCAAGTCCTGGTTCAGTTTCATTCAGTAGACCCATAGTGACCAAGTCCTGGTTCAGTCTCCTTCAGTAGACCCATAGGGATCAAGTCCTGGTTCAGTCTCCTTCAGTAGACCCATAGGGATCAAGTCCTGGTTCAGTCTCCTTCAGTAGACCCATAGGGACCAAGTCCTGGTTCAGTTTCCTTCAGTAGACCCATAGGGACCAAGTCCTGGTTCAGTCTCAAACATGTGTCCCAAATGGCACCTTGTTCCCTATTTAGTGCACTTATTTTTACTAGAGCTCTATGGGCCCTGTCCATTTGGGCCACATCCTCAGTCTGGTCTCCCTCTGGCCTCAGGGTTCCATTTGGGCCACACCCTCAGTCTGATCTCCCTCTGGCCTCAGGGTTCCATTTGGGCCACACCCTCAGTCTGATCTCCCTCTGGCCTCAGGGTTCCATTTGGGCCACACCCTCAGTCTGATCTCCCTCTGGCCTCAGGGTTCCATTTGGGCCACACCCTCAGTCTGGTCTCCCTCTGGCCTCAGGGTTCCATTTGGGCCACACCCTCAGTCTGGTCTCCCTCTGGCCTCAGGGTTCCATTTGTCCCACACCCTCAGTCTGGTCTCCCTCTGGCCTCAGGGTTCCATTTGTCCCACACCCTCAGTCTGGTCTCCCTCTGGCATCAGGGTTCCATTTGGGCCACACCCTCAGTCTGATCTCCCTCTGGCCTCAGGGTTCCATTTGTCCCACACCCTCAGTCTGGTCTCCCTCTGGCCTCAGGGTTCCATTTGTCCCACACCCTCAGTCTGGTCTCCCTCTGGCCTCAGGGTTCCATTTGTCCCACATCGTCAGTCTGATCTCCCTCTGGCCTCAGGGTTCCATTTGGGCCACACCCTCAGTCTGATCTCCCTCTGGCCTCAGGGTTCCATTTGGGCCACATCCTCAGTCTGATCTCCCTCTGGCCTCAGGGTTCCATTTGTCCCACATCGTCAGTCTGATCTCCCTCTGGCCTCAGGGTTCCATTTGGGCCACACCCTCAGTCTGGTCTCCCTCTGGCCTCAGGGTTCCATTTGGGCCACATCCTCAGTCTGGTCTCCCTCTGGCCTCAGGGTTCCATTTGGGCCACAACCTCAGTCTGATCTCCCTCTGGCCTCAGGGTTCCATTTGGGCCACACCCTCAGTCTGGTCTCCCTCTGGCCTCAGGGTTCCATTTGGGCCACAACCTCAGTCTGATCTCCCTCTGGCCTCAGGGTTCCATTTGGGCCACACCCTCAGTCTGGTCTCCCTCTGGCCTCAGGGTTCCATTTGGGCCACAACCTCAGTCTGGTCTCCCTCTGGCCTCAGGGTTCCATTTGGGCCACACCCTCAGTCTGATCTCCCTCTGGCCTCAGGGTTCCATTTGACAGCCAGGCGGGGAACCCCTGCACCTGTGGTAGGTGGTGGAGATTAGGGGACAGACCCACCAGACCACCCCCCTCTCCTCTCTACCAGCGGAGCTCACTCTCTCTCTGGGGTAAGTTGTAGTGTTTTCTGGGAGTAGACCCAGACCTCCAGAGAGATTAAACAGGACGTTCTGAGACATGAAGCGTGCTGCAGTAAGCATGCTGAAAGGATCAACCTTAAAATTGTTAACATGAAAACAATATCATCCCTTAGAGGAAGGGTCCCAACGGACCAATGTGCTGGGAGAAACAGACTTCTACCACAAACACAATACTAACCAGAGAGAATGTGAAAAAGGCAAGAGAGAGTTATAGAGAGAGAGAGAGACACTTTTCACTTTATATATTATTTACCTTACTTGCTTTGGCAATGTTAACACATGTTACCCATGAAAATAAAGCCCTTGAATTGAATTGAATTGAATTGAATTGAATTGAGAGAGAGAGAGAGAGAGAGAGAGAGAGAGAGAGAGAGAGAGAGATGTGTAATGTTTACTGTTAATTTTTATTGTTTATTTCACTTTATATATTCACTTTATGTATTATCTACCTGACTTGCTTTGGCAATGTTAACACATGTTTCCCATGCCAATTAAGCCCTTGAATTGAATTGAATTGAATTGAATTGAGAGAGAGAAAAGAGAAATTCATAAAAAATCCTACAATTTGATTTTCTGGATTTTTTTCCTCATTTTGTCTGTCATAGTTGAAGTGGACCTATGATGAAAATTACAGGCCTCTCTCATCTTTTTAAGTGGGAGAACTTGCACAATTTCTGGCTGACTAAATACGTTTTTTTTGCCCCACTGTATATGAACGGAATTAAACGAACAAAAGGACCACTTGGGATGTTTATGGGACATTTTGGAGTGCCAACAAAAGAAGCACGCGTCCCACATATCCCAGAGAGGTTTTAATAGACTTTTACATTACCAGGTCATTGTGTGTTACTGAAGTATAATATCCCTTATAACAAATCACGTTAGACAGACAGACAGACAGACAGACAGACAGACAGACAGACAGACAGACAAACAGAGAAGTAGAGAGAGAGAGAGATAGATAGATAGATAGATAGATAGATAGATAGATAGATAGATAGATAGATAGATAGATAGATATAGATAGATAGATAGATGTGAATGTGTAGCATGTGACAATAGCAGGATCATGTCAAGAATAGTGTCACAAATGAATACATAAATACAGCTTGAATCTTGATGATGAGTTGACCATTTGAATCAGATGTATTTTACAGTAATACATATATCAAGATAGCTCGCTAATATGAAGTTAGGTAGCTGGTCAAATGTAATTAGATTAGCTAGCTATCTATACAGTATGTAAACTAGCTCGCTACGTTAGCAGCTCATTTGAGTTATAATGCACTGTAGCTCGTTACTGTAGCTAGAAACTGTAGCTAGTTACTGTAGCTAGATACTGTAGCTAGATACTGTAGCTAGTTACTGTAGCTAGTAACTGTAGCTTGTTACTGTAGCTAGATACTGTAGCTAGTTACTGTAGCTAGATACTGTAGCTAGTTACTGTAGCTAGTCACTGTAGCTAGATACTGTAGCTAGTTACTGTAGCTAGTCACTGTAGCTAGTTACTGTAGCTAGTTACTGTAGCTAGTTACTGTAGCTAGATACTATAGCTAGTTACTGTAGCTAGTTACTGTAGCTAGATACTGTTGCTAGTTACTGTAGCTAGTCACTGTAGCTAGATACTGTAGCTAGTTACTGTAGCTAGTTACTGTAGCTAGTTACTGTAGCTAGACACTGTAGCTAGTCACTGTAGCTAGTTACTGTAGCTAGTTACTGTAGCTAGTTACTGTAGCTAGATACTGTAGCTAGATACTGTAGCTAGTTACTGTAGCTAGTAACTGTAGCTTGTTACTGTAGCTAGTTACTGTAGCTAAATACTGTAGCTAAATACTGTAGCTAGTTACTGTAGCTAGTCACTGTAGCTAGATACTGTAGCTAGTTACTGTAGCTAGTCACTGTAGCTAGTTACTGTAGCTAGTTACTGTAGCTAGATACTATAGCTAGTTACTGTAGCTAGTTACTGTAGCTAGATACTGTAGCTAGTTACTGTAGCTAGTCACTGTAGCTAGATACTGTAGCTAGTTACTGTAGCTAGTTACTGTAGCTTGTTACTGTAGCTAGACACTGTAGCTAGTCACTGTAGCTAGTTACTGTAGCTAGTTACTGTAGCTAGTTACTGTAGCTAGATACTGTAGCTAGATACTGTAGCTAGATACTGTAGCTAGTCACTGTAGCTAGTTACTGTAGCTACTGTAGCTAGATTCTGTAGCTAGATACTGTAGCTAGTCACTGTAGCTAGTTTCTGTAACTAGATAATGTAGCTAGTCACTGTAGCTAGTCACTGTAGCTAGTTACTGTAGCTAGATATTGTAGATAGTTACTGTAAACTCTCCTTCCAGACTCATATCAAATTCTCCAATCGAAAATCAAATCTAGAGTCGGCTTTCTATTCCGCAACAAAGCCTCCTTCACTCACGCCGCCAAACTTACCCTAGTAAAACTATCCTACCGATCCTCGACTTCGGCAATGTCATCTACAAAATAGCTTCCAACACTCTACTCAGCAAACTGGATGCAGTTTGTCACTAAAGCACCTTATACCACCCACCACTGCAACCTGTAGGCTCTAGTCGGCTGGCCCTCGCTTCATATTCGTCGCCAGACCCACTGGCTCCAGGTCATCTACAAGTCCATGCTAGGTAAAGCTCAACCTTATCTCAGTTCACTGGTCACGATGGCAACACCCACCCATAGCACGCGCTCCAGCAGGTGTATCTCACTGATCATCCCTAAAGCCAACACCTCATTTGGCCGCCCTTCGTTCCAGTTCTCTGCTGCCTGTGACTGGAACGAATTGCAAAAATCCCTGAAGTTGGAGACTTTTATCTCCCTCACCAACTTCAAACATCTGCTATCTGAGCAGCTAACTGATCGCTGCAGCTGTACATAGTCTATCGGTAAATAGCCCACCGAATTTTGCCTACCTCATCCCCATACTGTTTTTATTTATTTACTTTTCTGCTCTTTTGCACACCAGTATCTCTACCTGTACATGACCATCTGATCATTTATCACTCCAGTGTTAATCTGCAAAATTGTAATTATTTGCGTACCTCCTCGTGCCTTTTGCACACAATGTATATAGACTCTTTTTTTTCTGCTGTGTTATTGACTTGTTTATTGTTTACTCCATGTGTAACTGTGTGTTGTCTGTTCACACTGCTATGCTTTATCTTGGCCAGGTCGCAGTTTCAAATGAGAACTTGTTCTCAACTAGCCTACCTGGTTAAATAAAGGTGTTCTCAAAAAATAAAAAGCCTACCTGGTTAAATAAAGGTGTTCTCAACTAGCCTACCTGGTTAAATAAAGGTGTTCTCAACTAGCCTACCTGGTTAAATAAAGGTGTTCTCAACTAGCCTACCTGGTTAAATAAAGGTGTTCTCAACTAGCCTACCTGGTTAAATAAAGGTGTTCTCAACTAGCCTACCTGGTTAAATAAAGGTGTTCTCAACTGGCCTACCTGGTTAAATTAAGGTGAAATAAAAAATCAAAAAATCAAAATAAAAAGTAGCTGGTCACTGTAGCTCGTTAGCTAAAAATACATCGTCTTTTTAAAAAAAAAAACATTTTCTAAATGTATTTGCTTACTTGAATAGGTTCTCTCAGCCATGTGGGTGATTGAAAATAGGGCAGCAAAGTTTGTCACCAGAGCGGTTTAGAGCATATTACTATTTACCTGTGAATAACCAGAGCTTCATACAAACTTGATATGCTGAATTCTTGATGCACGACCTGAGGATGCTGCCGTATCCTGCCAGTATCCTGCCGTATCCTGCCGTATCCTGCCGTATCCTGCCGTATCTTGCTGTATCCTGCCGTATCCTGCCAGTATCCTGCCGTATCCTGCCGTATCCTGCCGTATCCTGCCGTATCCTGTCGTATCCTGCCGTATCCTGTCGTATCCTGCCGTATCCTGCCGTATCCTGCCGTATCCTGCCAGTATCCTGCCAGTATCCTGCCGTATCCTGCCGTATCCTGCCGTATCCTGCCGTATCCTGCCGTATCCTGCCAGTATCCTGCCGTAACCTGCCAGTATCCTGCCAGTATCCTGCCGTATCCTGCCAGTATCCTGCCAGTATCCTGCCAGTATCCTGCCAGTACGCCCACAGGCGAGCCACTCAGGTGGAGAATGACTCTTAGAAGAGGAAGATGAATGCGTTTGGGAGTAACAGTCCAGGCTGTCCAGGCATTTGCTCTGAGACCGGCATAATAATGTAATGAAACGAGCAGGGAGCAGGTTTTGAACCCTCAACATTCTAGCTCGATGTCCAGCATGCTATCAACCTACCCCAGGTCAGCAATTCATTTCAACAATAATCTTCATTTTAATTGGACTTTACAAACAACACAAGGGTTTAATTGGAGTCTATTTCTTCGGAGCCGAGACCTCTATTAAAACAACTTAATGTCATTATGATCTGGTAACGTAAAAGTCTTATAATGACATTGTCTTCTATTGTTTGTCCTCGTGTATCTGTTTTTCAGCATAAAGGACCCTGTAGCCACATAGTGTGGACACCAGGTGAGACCACACACACACACACACACACAGATTCCTGTTGAACACAGTCTCTTTAATTAACTACCTCAATTTTCTCAATAACAGTCTCTCTCCTTCACTTCATCCCTCTCTCTCCCTCTTCTCCCTGAATCCTCTGGGTTATATAAGCTGTGTCGGTGAACCCCTCCCGTGTCTGAAATGGCTGACACAGAGGCCACAGCATGATCAGAGGTGAGAGGTCACTTGGTCAGGTCAACAGGAAGTATTATTAAAGAGATGATTTTCATTGAAATACAGACAGAGATGTAGTAGTCCCAGAGTTAATGATCCCAGGTCAGTTAATATTATACAGGAAGTATTACTAAAGAGATGATTTACATTGAAATACAGATAGAGATGTAGTAGTACCAGAGTTAATGATCCCAGGTCAGTTTATATTATACAGGAAGTATTATTATAGAGATCTAGTAGTCTCAGAGTTAATGATCCCAGGTCAGTTAATATTATACAGGAAGTATTACTAAAGAGATGTAGTAGTCCCAGAGTTAATGATCCAGGGTCAGTTTATATTATACAGGAAGTATTACTAAAGAGATGCAGTAGTCCCATAGTTAATGATCCCAGGTCAGTTAATATTATACAGGAAGTATTACTGAAGAGATGTAGTAGTCCCATAATTAATGATCCCAGGTCAGTTAATATTATACAGGAAGTATTACTAAAGAGATGTAGTAGTCCCATAGTTAATGATCCCAGGTCAGTTTATATTATACAGGAAGTATTACTAAAGAGATGTAGTAGTCTCAGAGTTAATGATCCCAGGTCAGTTTATATTATACAGGAAGTATTACTAAAGAGATGTAGTAGTCCCATAGTTAATGATCCCTGGTCAGTTTATATTATACAGGAAGTATTATTAAAGAGATGTAGTAGTCTCAGAGTTAATGATCCCTGGTCAGTTTATATTATACAGGAAGTATTACTAAAGAGATGTAGTAGTCCCAGAGTTAATGATCCAGGGTCAGTTTATATTATACAGGAAGTATTACTAAAGAGATGTAGTAGTCCCAGAGTTAATGATCCCAGGTCAGTTTATATTATACAGGAAGTATTACTAAAGAGATGCTGTAGTCCCATAGTTAATGATCCCAGGTCAGTTTATATTATACAGGAAGTATTACTAAAGAGATGTAGTAGTCCCATAGTTAATGATCCCTGGTCAGTTTATATTATACAGGAAGTATTACTAAAGTGATGTAGTAGTCCCAGAGTTAATGATCCCAGGTCAGTTTATATTATACAGGAAGTATTACTAAAGAGATGCTGTAGTCCCATAGTTAATGATCCCAGGTCAGTTTATATTATACAGGAAGTATTACTATAGAGATGTAGTAGTCCCAGAGTTAATGATCCCAGGTCAGTTTATATTATACAGGAAGTATTATTAAAGAGATGCAGTAGTCCCAGAGTTAATGATCCCAGGTCAGTTTATATTATACAGGAAGTATTATTAAAGAGATGTAGTAGTCTCAGAGTTAATGATCCCTGGTCAGTTTTGCATTTCACCTCCTGATGATTATGATGACTGACCTGTGTTAGATGTTTTTTTTAAACAAGGCTTAATAATCATGCTCTCTCTCTCTATCCATCTGTCTCTCGTCTGCAGGTATGTTTTGATGTGAGAGAGAAAGCCAGTCCAGTCAACGGCACCTCACCCACTCTTAATATAACCTTCGAGCCGACTGGGGGGCGCAAGTCTG
Source organism: Oncorhynchus masou masou (assembly GCF_036934945.1). Lineage (NCBI taxonomy): Eukaryota > Metazoa > Chordata > Actinopteri > Salmoniformes > Salmonidae > Oncorhynchus > Oncorhynchus masou. Next base: position 73,559 of record NW_027013385.1, on the reverse strand, counting down.
ATTAGGACACTATGTAATTGTGATGAACTGAGAGAATATTAGGGCAGCACTTTCACTTTCATGAATCATATGCTGTCTTCCCTGCTCCTCTGTTCTTACCTCTTTCACTTTCTGTCTCGTACACCTCTCTCCCCACCTCCTCTTTCCCTTTCTGTCTCGTACACCTCTCTCCCCACCTCCTCTGTTCTTACCTCTTTCCCTTTCTGTCTCGTACACCCCTCTCTCCCCACCTCCTCTGTTCTTACCTCTTTCCCTTTCTGTCTCGTACACCCCTCTCTCCCCACCTCCTTTGTTCTTACCTCTTTCCCTTTCTGTCTCGTACACCTCTCTCCCCACCACCTCTTTCCCTTTCTGTCTCGTACACCTCTCCCCCACCACCTCTTTCCCTTTCTGTCTCGTACACCTCTCTCCCCACCTCCTCTGTTCTTACCTCTTTCACTTTCTGTCTCGTACACCCCTCTCTCCCCACCTCCTCTGTTCTTACCTCTTTCCCTTTCTGTCTCGTACACCTCTCTCCCCACCTCCTCTTTCCCTTTCTGTCTCGTACACCTCTCTCCCCACCTCCTCTGTTCTTACCTCTTTCCCTTTCTGTCTCGTACACCCCTCTCTCCCCACCTCCTCTGTTCTTACCTCTTTCCCTTTCTGTCTCGTACACCCCTCTCTCCCCACCTCCTTTGTTCTTACCTCTTTCCCTTTCTGTCTCGTACACCTCTCTCCCCACCTCCTCTTTCCCTTTCTGTCTCGTACACCTCTCTCCCCACCTCCTCTGTTCTTACCTCTTTCCCTTTCTGTCTCGTACACCCCTCTCTCCCCACCTCCTCTGTTCTTACCTCTTTCCCTTTCTGTCTCGTACACCTCTCTCCCCACCTCCTCTGTTCTTACCTCTTTCCCTTTCTGTCTCGTACACCCCTCTCTCCCCACCTCCTCTGTTCTTACCTCTTTCCCTTTCTGTCTCGTACACCCTTCTCTCCCCACCTCCTCTGTTCTTACCTCTTTCCCTTTCTGTCTCGTACACCTCTCTCCCCACCTCCTCTGTTCTTACCTCTTTCCCTTTCTGTCTCGTACACCCCTCTCTCCCCACCTCCTTTGTTCTTACCTCTTTCCCTTTCTGTCTCGTACACCTCTCTCCCCACCTCCTCTTTCCCTTTCTGTCTCGTACACCTCTCTCCCCACCTCCTCTGTTCTTACCTCTTTCCCTTTCTGTCTCGTACACCCCTCTCTCCCCACCTCCTCTGTTCTTACCTCTTTCCCTTTCTGTCTCGTACACCTCTCTCCCCACCTCCTCTGTTCTTACCTCTTTCCCTTTCTGTCTCGTACACCTCTCTCCCCACCTCCTCTGTTCTTACCTCTTTCCCTTTCTGTCTCGTACACCTCTCTCCCCACCTCCTCTGTTCTTACCTCTTTCCCTTTCTGTCTCGTACACCTCTCTCCCCACCTCCTCTGTTCTTACCTCTTTCCCTTTCTGTCTCGTACACCTCTCTCCCCACCTCCCTGTTCTTTCCGTTTCTGTCTCGTACACCTCTCTCCCCACCTCCTCTGTTCTTACCTCTTTCCCTTTCTGTCTCGTACACCTCTCTGCCCACCTCCTCTGTTCTTTCCCTTTCTGTCTCGTACACCTCTCTCCCCACCGCCTCTGTTCTTACCTCTTTCCCTTTCTGTCTCGTACACCCCTCTCTCCCCACCTCCTTTGTTCTTACCTCTTTCCCTTTCTGTCTCGTACACCTCTCTCCCCACCTCGTCTTTCTTCCTCTTTTTTAATAATGTACACAATATTTTTTGTATTTTTTATTTTACTTTTATTAAACTCGGCAAGTCAGTTTAAGAACAAATTCTTATTTTCAATGACAGACTAGGAACACTGCCTTGTTCAGGGGCATTGAAATACAGATTGAACTTGTATTTATAATATAATATTACAATCATCATAATTATAATGCATGTATTATGTATTTTAAACACCTTGATAATGAACTTCTTTCAATAAAGCGTTTCACATTCTCCACCGGTGGAAATGAAGGATCTCATTGAAATACCATCCTGTGTCCTCAGATGAATGCTGATGAAGACATGCACAGGAAGTGTACTGTTTTTCTTTCTGTATATATGAACTACAAATCAGACTTTTACTTAATAAATCATGTTTCTCGTCTGTTGCATAGTTGCTATGTCTAATCAATTGATGTCCCAGGAGCAGGAGGGGTAAACCCTGTTGAAGAGTATCATTATAATACATACATGCAGACACAGCATCATTCAAATCATTTCTTTGTTTTCTTTATTTTATTTCACCTTTATTTAACCAGGTAGGCCAGTTGAGAACAAGTTCTCATTTACAACTGCGACCCTGACCAAGATAAAGCATAGCAGTGTGAACAGACAACAATGCAGAGTTACAGATGGAGTAAAACAATAAACAAGTCAATAACACAGAATCATTTTTTTTAATAAATGAAAAAAGAGTCTATATACATTGTGTGCAAAAGGCATGAGGAGGTAGGCGAATAATTACAATTTAGCAGATTAACACTGGAGTGATAAATGATCAGATGGTCATGTACAGGTAGAGATATTGGTGTGCAAAAGAGCAGAAAAGTAAATAAATAAAAATGGAATGGGGATGAGGTGGAGATTGAAGAATGACGTTTGATACACCTGGTGTTGGATAATGACTGAAAAAAATGTCTCACAGAGATTCATACCTGAAACACACCTTCATTTGCCAATGTACAGGCTACAATGTTGGGGATCTCACGCGTGGTAATAACTACAGTACATGTGTATATAGGACTTGCATCCTTGGCACAATAAAGTTAATATATTGTACTCAATCCGTAGGCTTCGTTAATGCCATTCAGACTTGAAGTTGATACAACACCTATGATAGCTGAAGTTCATAGATTGGTTCTGGACTAATATTCATACCAAACGTTGTTGGTCCATACACAGATCGGCTGCATACTGTAGCTAGCTACACATCCATAGGCACACAGACCGGCTACATACTGTAGATAGCTACACATCCATAGGCACACAGACCGGCTACATACTGTAGCTAGCTACACATCCATAGGCACACAGACCGGCTACATACTGTAGCTAGCTACACATCCATAGGCCTACAGTTATGTTTATCCTCCACTACACAACAAAGCAAGCAAAGTAGTTAGCTAGCTATGTTACTTCAGCTGCAGTGCAAGGCAAGATTACACAATTGTACATTCAATTTGCAGTAAATATGTTAACTAGCTAGATTCTTTCCATCCACTTGTTCACAAGACGACAGCCTGGTTTGCCTGGGTCCTCTCAGGAGTCCCTAAAACACGAATTACAATTTCATACTCATGTCATTACTCTAGCTAGCTAGCTGGCTAATGTTAGCTCATCAGCGAACTTGCAAAATTTTCGCAAATGAACTTTATGACAAAATAAATATGCGCAATTGTTTGTCTCTACATTATCTAACATACTGCTTTAATTTCTAAAACCTCTGTCCTCCACTCACGAAAATGGTCGGAAATCTGTGACAATCATTTTAGCCAATCCTCTCAATTGCATTTTTTTTTTGCTTGACTCGTTATGACTTTCTAGTTACTTACAATGTGCTCCCACTGTAATGTTTGTTTCGGACATCTTTGCAGAAGAAGGTCAGCAGCGACGGGTGGCATAACGTCAAATTCGTCATTGGAACCAGTCGATATGATTGGTCCTATAAAAACTCTTGGATCCCAAAATGCATAATGAGTGCTCTAACTCCCCCTTGTGGTGGTCTGGAGCAATGACGCAGTGACGCTGGGACACTCTAAGTCCCGCTGCATAAACTCTCAACTTTTTTACAGGAGGAACAACTGTATATAAGCTCCCCCATTTCAGACCTATGCCCCTCCTACCAACCTCATGCCCCCCACCCCTGCGGCAAGGACCTCAACATGACAGCAGGACATATGCCCAGGCCATGAGCAGAGCAACAGACCCAACCCCCACTATTACACCCCCCCACGCCCCATCCTGCAACAGACCCAACCCCCACTATTACACCCCCCCACGCCCCATCCTGCAACAGACCCAACCCCCACTATTTACACCCCCCCCCACGCCCCATCCCGCAACAGACCCAACCCCCACTAATACACCCCCCCCCCCCACGCCCTCAGAGCATGTGCAGACCAGCTGGCTGGTGTATTTACGGACATATTCAATCAATCCCTATCCCAGTCTGCTGTTCCCACATGCATCAAGGACAACAACCACCCGAGCCACTGCCTGTTCACCCCGCTATCATCCAGAAGGCGAGGTCAGTACAGGTGCATCAAAGCTGGGACCGAGAGACTGAAAAACAGCTTCTATCTCAAGGCCATCAGGCTGTTAAACAGCCACCACTAACATTGAGTGGCTGCTGCCAACACACTGACTCAACTCCAGCCACTTTAATAATGGGAATTGATGGGAAATGATGTAAAATATATCACTAGCCACTTTAAACAATGCTACCTAATATAATGTTTACATACCCTACAATATTCATCTCATATGTATACGTATATACTGTACTCTATATCATCTACTGCATCTTTATGTAATACATGTATCACTAGCCACTTTAACTAAGCCACTTTGTTTACATACTCATCTCATATGTATATACTGTATTCGATACCATCTACTGTATCTTGCCTATGCTGCTCTGTACCATCACTCATTCATATATATTTATGTACATATTCTTTATCCCCTTACACTTGTGTGTATAAGACAGTAGTTTTGGAATTGTTAGTTAGATTACTTGTTGGTTATTACTGCATTGTCGGAACTAGAAGCACAAGCATTTCGCTACACTCGCATTAACATCTGCTAACCATGTGTATGTGACAAAAAACAGACCCAACCCCCACTATTACACCCGCCCAATCCCCATCCTGCAACAGACCCAACCCCCACTATTACACCCGCCCAAGCCCCATCCTGCAACAGACCCAACCCCCACTATTACACCCGCCCAAGCCCCATCCTGCAACAGACCCAACCCCCACTATTACACCCGCCCAATCCCCATCCTGCAACAGACCCAACCCCCCACTATTACACAGAGCTTTTCCCAATCCCATCCTGGAACAGACCCAACCCCACTATTACACCCGCCTTTGCCCCATCCTAACAGACCCAACCCCCACTATTACATCCGCCCAATCCCCATCCTGCAACAGACCCAACCCCCACTATTACACCCTATAAGCCCATCCTGCAACAGACCCAACCCCCACTATTACACCCTGCCCAATCCCCATCCTGCAACAGACCCAACCCCCACTATTACACCCGCCCAATCCCCATCCTGCCACAGACCCAACCCCCCACTATTACACCCGCCCAAGCCCCATCCTGCAACAGACCCAACCCCCACTATTACACCCGCCCAAGCCCCATCCTGCAACAGACCCAACCCCACTATTACACCCGCCCAATCCCCATCCTGTGACCTAAGAAGTATGTATCAGATACTCAACATGCTCTGCTCACACCTACTGTGATGGTTCGGGGCCTAAATCGCAAAACAACACCAGACACTATGGAACACAGAGCTTTTACTATCTCATCCTGGAATAGACAAGGTCAGAGGTCATCTGCCTTTGGCTTAAAGAGCAGGAACCCAGACTTCATCAAAGAATTTGGAAATACAGACATTGCCATCCTATAAGAACATGGTGTAGAGGAGACAGACCCACTGGTTGCCCTCTAGGTTACAGAGAGCTGGTAGTCCCATCCACCACACTACCAGGTGGGTGGTATAGAGGAGACAGACCCACTGGTTGCCTTCTAGGCTACAGAGAGCTGGTAGTCCCATCCACCACACTACCAGGTGGGTGGTATAGAGGAGACAGACCCACTGGTTGCCCTCTAGGTTACAGAGAGCTGGTAGTCCCATCCACCACACTACCAGGTGGGTGGCATAGAGGAGACGGACCCACTGGTTGCCTTCTAGGTTACAGAGAGCTGGTAGTCCCATCCACCACACTACCAGGTGGGTGGTATAGAGGAGACAGACCCACTGGTTGTCCTATAGGTTACAGAGAGCTGGTAGTCCCATCCACCACACTACCAGGTGGGTGGCATAGAGGAGACGGACCCACTGGTTGCCCTCTAGGCTACAGAGAGCTGGTAGTCCCATCCACCACACTACCAGGTGGGTGGCATAGAGGAGACAGACCCACTGGTTGCCCTCTAGGTTACAGAGAGCTGGTAGTCCCATCCACCACACTACCAGGTGGGTGGCATAGAGGAGACGGACCCACTGGTTGCCCTCTAGGCTACAGAGAGCTGGTAGTCCCATCCACCACACTACCAGGTGGGTGGCATAGAGGAGACAGACCCACTGGTTGCCCTCTAGGTTACAGAGAGCTGGTAGTCCCATCCACCACACTACCAGGTGGGTGGTATAGAGGAGACAGACCCACTGGTTGCCTTCTAGGTTACAGAGAGCTGGTAGTCCCATCCACCACACTACCAGGTGGGTGGTATAGAGGAGACAGACCCACTGGTTGCCTTCTAGGTTACAGAGAGCTGGTAGTCCCATCCACCACACTACCAGGTGGGTGGTATAGAGGAGACAGACCCACTGGTTGCCTTCTAGGTTACAGAGAGCTGGTAGTCCCATCCACCACACTACCAGGTGGGTGGTATAGAGGAGACAGACCCACTGGTTGCCTTCTAGGTTACAGAGAGCTGGTAGTCCCATCCACCACACTACCAGGTGGGTGGCATAGAGGAGACAGACCCACTGGTTGCCTTCTAGGTTACAGAGAGCTGGTAGTCCCATCCACCACACTACCAGGTGGGTGGCATAGAGGAGACAGACCCACTGGTTGCCTTCTAGGTTACAGAGAGCTGGTAGTCCCATCCACCACACTACCAGGTGGGTGGCATAGAGGAGACGGACCCACTGGTTGCCCTCTAGGCTACAGAGAGCTGGTAGTCCCATCCACCACACTACCAGGTGGGTGGCATAGAGGAGACAGACCCACTGGTTGCCTTCTAGGTTACAGAGAGCTGGTAGTCCCATCCACCACACTACCAGGTGGGTGGCATAGAGGAGACAGACCCACTGGTTGCCCTCTAGGTTACAGAGAGCTGGTAGTCCCATCCACCACACTACCAGGTGGGTGGTATAGAGGAGACAGACCCACTGGTTGCCTTCTAGGTTACAGAGAGCTGGTAGTCCCATCCACCACACTACCAGGTGGGTAGCATAGAGGAGACGGACCCACTGGTTGTCGTCTAGGTTACAGAGTGCTGGCAGTCCCATCCACCACACTACCAGGTGGGTGGTATAGAGGAGACAGACCCACTGGTTGCCTTCTAGGTTACAGAGAGCTGGTAGTCCCATCCACCACACTACCAGGTGGGTGGTATAGAGGAGACAGACCCACTGGTTGTCGTCTAGGTTACAGAGAGCTGGTAGTCCCATCCACCACACTACCAGGTGGGTGGTATAGAGGAGACAGACCCACTGGTTGCCTTCTAGGTTACAGAGAGCTGGTAGTCCCATCCACCACACTACCAGGTGGGTGGTATAGAGGAGACGGACCCACTGGTTGCCTTCTAGGTTACAGAGAGCTGGTAGTCCCATCCACCACACTACCAGGTGGGTGGTATAGAGGAGACGGACCCACTGGTTGTCGTCTAGGTTACAGAGAGCTGGTAGTCCCATCCACCACACTACCGGTGGGTGGTATAGAGGAGACGGACCCACTGGTTGTCCTCTAGATTACAGAGAGCAGGTAGTCCCATCCACCACACTACCAGGTGGGTGGTATAGAGGAGACAGACCCACTGGTTGTCCTCTAGGTTACAGAGAGCTGGTAGTCCCATCCACCACACTACCAGGTGGGTAGTATAGAGGAGACAGACCCACTGGTTGTCCTCTAGGTTACAGAGAGCTGGTAGTCCCATCCACCACACTACCAGGTGGGTGGTGTAGAGGAGACAGACCCACTGGTTGTCCTCTAGGTTACAGAGAGCAGGTAGTCCCATCCACCACACTACCAGGTGTGAAACAGGGAATAGGCTCAGGGGGTATGCTAATTTGGTATAGAGCAGACCTAACCCACTCCATTAAATTAGTCAAAACAGGAACATTCTACATCTGGCTAGAAATTCAAAAAGGAAATTATCCTAACAGAGAAAAATGTCCTCCTGTGTGCAACCTATATCCCCCCAGTAAAATCCCCATACGTTAATGAAGACATCTTCTCCATCCTAGAGGGGGAGATCAATCATTTCCAGGCCCAGGGACATGTACTAGTCTTTGGTGACCTAAATGCCAGAACTGGACAAGAACCTGACACCCTCAGCACACAGGGGGAAAAACACCTGCCTGGAGGTGACAGCATTCCCTCCCCCGTATGCCCCCCTAGGCACAACTATGACAACATAACCAACAAAAACGGGTCACAACTCCTGCAGCTCTGTCGGACGCTGGGTCTGTACATGGTAAATTCTACTGTGGGCTTCCAGGGGACTCCTATGGTAGGTACACCTATAGCTCATCTCTTGGCAGTAGTACTGTAGACTACTTTATCACTGACCTCAACCCAGAGTCTCTCAGAGCGTTCACAGTCAGCCCACTGACACCCCTATCAGACCACAGCAAAATCACAGTCTACTTAAACAGAGCAATACTCAATCATGAGGCATCAAAGCCAAAGGAACTGGATAATATTAGGACTGTAGATGGAAGGACAATAGTGTGGTTATCGACCAGAAAACAATTAGACAACAACTAATTCCATCCCTTCTAGACAACTTCCTGGACAAAAGGTTTCACTGTAACACTGAAGGTGTGAACTTCTCTAGAAAGAAAAGTAGAAAACCCAAACAGTATATTTGACTTCTCAGCTTCCCAGTCAAATCAAACAATTGTCAAGCAGACAAACCTAAGAAAATTAATCACAATGACAAATGATTTGATGAAGAATGCAAGAAAAACTAAGAAATGTATTGAGAAACCAATCCAAGCAAAATCATAGAGACGCAGAAAACCTGAGTCTAAGCCTTCACAATGGTGAATCACTAGAACAATATAGAAATAGACACTACAGAAAAAGATGGAACTGCACGTCAGAAATCCGCTCAATGTAATTGAAGAATCCATAGACTCGAACCACTTCTGGGAAAATTGGAAAACAAACAACAAAATGAGGAGTTAGCTACACAAATGGAGATATTTTGGGCTCTATAACAAAGATCTGTCATGATGTTGGCCTGGGGGTAGGTTTATGACAGTCATAAATACATCTTCCCCCTTTTTTCCCCTCTCTACCCTACTGATGTTACATTAGCAAAACCCCTTGGTTAACATAGAGATTCAGGGAACATCAGTATGTGGGGGGAAATGAACTATATTCTGGTAATCTGACCAATTGAACATATGCGGTGGTACTTAATGAATATGATGTCAGTTCGGTTGTCATCTGAGACATTCTCATCAATGATAAGATGACATAAACTCTACAGTGGAAAGTCTACACATCAGAGTTATCGGATTCACATGGAATTGTTGTTCAGTTTTAATGGTTGAATATGAAATTATTTGTGATGGGATGAAATGTGATTTTAGCTTCTAAAATGTGAGATGTGGATTTTCATAAGATAGGGCTCTGCTCAATGAGTGGCCCGCCCCTGTGAAGGGACATGGGCTATAAAACTTTTCAAACACGATCCTCCTCTCCCTTCCTATATAAGCCCTTGACGACAACATAACTTCCTGTTCCAATGATGTGAGGACGACGGTCCTATGTCTGAATAGTTCAGATAATAACTACAGAACGATGCCAACATCAGCGTGAGCTTTGGTTAAGAATGGTATGAACTTTGAACTATTATTCACTACAGAAGTGATACCTCCTAGCCATTGAGTTGGCTACAGCTGCTGCAAACGAGGGTTAGGAAGGAACAGACAGAGTATCCCGTCTATCACACAACAACGTTACTACAATGTATCCAATTGACCACCAGATACATTCTTCAAAGGACAGAGGACTCGATTTGGCAACACGGTCTTCCATCTACCACCAACCTACTGAAGCACAGCTCAGAGTAAATATTTATTGCATTTTCCTTTTCCAAATGGGCGGAAATTTAGAATGCATAAGAGACTGTATTTAAAATAGCACAGCTTCGTCCTTTGTTCCTCAGTCTTCCCGCTCTCTCACTCAAACCCCGCCCCTTTTCCTTTGTGTAACAAGCCGTCATATCTGTTCCGCCCACTAGGGACGTTTTCCTTTATGACATCATATCTGTTCCGCCCACTAGGGACGTTTTCCTTTATGACGTCATTTGTAATCAAGTTATGATTAATTGTGTGTATGTGTAATTCTGTGTGATGAGTTAGGTATTTGGTAAATAAATAGTTCAACCCAATTTTGTATTGCTGATTCAACTTGTTAGCCAGGGTTCATGCAGATAAAAGAATGTACAACTTTCAGATGAGACTGAATTAAGACAACAATTGATATTGACTGCTATTGATGTAAAATATCACTAGGTCTTTAAGAGTTTATTCGGAAGATAACAGCTCTATAAATATTATTTTGTGTTGCCCGGCTCTCTAGTTAATTACATTTACATGATTAGCTCAATCAGGTGATATTAATTGCGGAGAAATTATTTTATAGAATAGCAAGTCATATCACTTAATCCATCAACATGGCATGGAGCCAAAGACACGACAGATCAAACATCAACATGAGGAGTTAGCTACACAAATGGAGACATGTTGGGCTCAATAACAAAGATCAAACAACAACATGAGGAGTTAGCTACACAAATGGAGATATGTTGGGCTCAATAACAAAGATCAAACAACAACATGAGGAGTTAGCTACACAAATGGAGATATGTTGGGCTCAATAACAAAGATCAAACAACAACATGAGGAGTTAGCTACACAAATGGAGACATGTTGGGCTCAATAACAAAGATCAAACAACAACATAAGGAGTTAGCTACACAAATGGAGATATGTTGAGCTCAATAACAAAGATCAAACAACAACATGAGGAGTTAGCTACACAAATGGAGATATGTTGGGCTCTATAACAAAGATCAAACAACAACATGAGGAGTTAGCTACACAAATGGAGATATGTTGGGCTCTATAACAAAGATCAACAGCAAAACATGTTCAGGATCAAATACAAATCTTAGAATCAACTACTAAAGACGACCAGAACCTACTGGATTATCCAATTACACTGAATGAACTACAGGACAAAATTCAAACCCTCCAAGGCCAAAATCCCTGTGATGTTGATGGTATCCTCAATTAAATCATCAAATATGCAGACCACGAGTTCCAATTAGCTATACTAAAACTCTTTAACATCATCCTCAGCTCTGACATCTTCCCCAATATCTGGAACCAAGGACTGATCAACCCAATAGTCACGCCCTGACCTTAGAGATCCTTTTAATTCTCTATTTGGTAGGTCAGGGTGTGACTAGGTGTAACGGCGTTCTTCTGTTGAAGGAGGAGCGGACCAAAATGCAGCGTGGTGGTTACTCATGTTTATAAAATAGACTAGACATGAAATAACTGAATGTACAAAACAACAGACGGAACGTGAAAAACTATACAGCCTATCTGGTGAATATAAACACAGTGACAGGAACAATCACCCACGAAACACTCAAAGAATATGGCTGCCTAAATATGGTTCCCAATCAGAGACAATGATAATCACCTGACTCTGATTGAGAACCGCCTCAGGCAGCCATAGACTATGCTAGACACCCCACAAAAACCCCAAGTCAAAAACACACCACAATAACCCATGTCACACCCTGGCCTGACCAAATAAATGAAGATAAACATAATATATTTCAACCAGGGCGTGACACTAGGGTGGGAAATGTATGTTTATATTTCATTGTTGGCCGAGTATGGTTCCCAATCAGAGGCAGCTGTCTATTGTTGTCTCTGATTGGGGATCAGACTTAGGCAGCCCCTTTTCCCACCTTTAGTTGTGTGATCGTGTCTACATTTTAGTTGCCTGATGTCATGGTCGTCCTCCTCTTCATCTGAAGAGGAAAGGCGAGAAGGATCGGAGGACCAAAATGCGGCGTGGTTTGTGTTCATCATGAATTTTAATAAAGAAAACACTGAACACTGAAACACACTACACAAAAACAATAAACAAAATAACGACCGTGAAGCTAATGAGAACTGTGCTGACACAAGCAATCAACATTGACAGTGTACAGGTGCAGAGATAGAAATCCCAAAATCATAGAAAAACAAACATAGACTGCCCACCCCAACTCACGCCCTGACCATACTAAATAATGACAAAAACAACAGAAATAAAATGTCAGAACGTGAAACCTGAGTGCATAACAGCCTCACGTTTCGTTTCATTGGTTGTTTTTTGTTTTGTTCAGTGAGTTTCGGTTTATTGAAATTATGTGCAACTGTATTCACGCTGGTCTACTTTATTTTATTTATTTACTCATTACGGGACGATCGTGACACCAAACCACAAAAGTGGAGACAAATTTGACCGCGATAACTATATGCGTCAACAGCAACCTTTGGGATATGCGTCAACAGCAACCTTTGGAAAATCCTCTACATATATCATTAACAGCAGACTCGTACATTTCCTCAATGAAAACAATGTTCTGTGCAAATGTCAAATGGGCTTTTTCACCAAATTACCATACGACAGACCACGTATTCACCCTGCGCACCCTAATTAACAAACAAATAAACAAACCAAAACAAAGGCAAAGTCTTCTCATTCGATGATTTAAAAAAAAAAGCTTTTAAGCTTTTAATTTCAATTTGGCACGAGGACTTGCAAAACAAATTGATGGAAAGTGGTGTTGGGGGGGAAAACAAATGACATTATAAAGTCCAAGTACACAAACAACAAGTGTGCGGTTAAAATTGGCAAAAAACAGACAGGTTTCTTACCATGGGGTGAGACAGGGATGCATATATCTATCCTCTGTGGACAATGTATAATGAATGCAGAGCAGAATTAGGCCGATACCAACTAATTATCCACATCCTGAAAAAGAGCCATTCAATTATACAACCACCTGAAAGGAATTGATTCCCAAACCTTCCACAACAAAGCCATCACCTACAGAGAGATGAACCTGGAGAAGAGTCACCTAAGCAAGCTGGTCCTGGGGCTCTGTTCACAAACACAAACACACCCTACAGAGCTCCAGGACAGCAGCACAATTAGACCCAACCAAATCATGAGAAAACAAAAAGATAATTACTTGACACATTGGAAAGAATTAACAAAAAACAGAGCAAACTAAAATGTTATTTGGTCCGAAACAGAGAGTACACAGTGGCAGAATACCTGTCCACTGTGACTGACCCAAACTTAAGGAAATCTTTGACTATGTACAGACTCAGTGAGCATAGCCTTGCTATTGAGAAAGGCCGCCGTAGGCAGACATGGCTCTCAAGAGAAGACAGGCTATGTGCTCACTGCCCACAAAATGAGGTGGAAACTGAGCTGCACTTCCTATCCTCCTGTCCAATGTATGACCATATTAGAGACACATATTTCCCTCAGATTACACAGATCCACAAAAATTTTAAAAAACAAATCCCATCTTGATAAACTCCCATATCTACTGGGTGATGGGTGACATCACAGCAGCAAGATTTGTGACCTGTTGCCACGAGAAAAGGGCAAGAAAAAAACAAACACCATTGTAAATACAACCGATGTTTATGATTATTTATTTTCCCTTTTGTACTTGAACTATTTGCACATCTTTACAACCCTGTATATATACAGAATATGACATTTGAATTTTGAATTTTTTGAGTGTAATATTTATTGTTTATTTCACGGTTGTTTATTATCTACTTCACTTGCTTTGAAAATGTAAACAAGTGTTTCCCATGCCAATAAAGTCCCTTATATTGAATTGAGAGAGAGAGAGAGAGGGGGGAGAGAGAGAGAGCAAGAGAGAGAGCGTGAGAGAGAGAGCGAGAGAGAGACAGAGAGCAAGAGAGAGAGAGAGCAAAAGAGAGAGAGAGAGAGTGACAGAGACAGAGAGACAACGGACACACCATGGGGACTGTTAGTGTGTTTCCTCTCCTCCTCCCTCTTATCTCTTCTCCTTCCTCCTCCCTCTCTCCTACTCTCCTCCTCCCTCTCATCTCCTCTCCTCCCTCCTCCCTCTCATCTCTTCTCCTCCCTCCTCCCTGTCATCTCATCTCCTCTCCTCGCTCACTCCTCCCTCTCCTCTCTTCTCCTCCCTCCTCCCTCTCCTCTCTTGTAGTGTCCACAACTAAAGAAGATAGGGAGTGTGGTGATGTAGTGTGGTGATGTAGTGTCCACTACTAAAGAAGAGAGGGAGTGTGGTGATGTAGTGTCCACAACTAAAGAAGAGACAGAGCATGGTGATGTAGTGTCCTCTACTAAAGAGACGGAGTGTAGTGATGTAGTGTCCTCAACTAAAGAAGAGAGGGAGTGTGGCGATGTAGTGTCCATAACTAAAGAAGAGAGGGAGTGTGGTGATGTAGTGTCCACAACTAAAGAAGAGAGGGAGTGTGGTGATGTAGTGTCCTCAACTAAAGAAGAGACAGAGTATGGTGATGTATTGTCCTCAACTAAAGAAGAGAGGGAGTGTGGTGATGTAGTGTCCACAACTAAAGAAGAGAGGGAGTGAAGTGATGTAGTGTCCACAACTAAAGAAGAAACAGAGTATGGTGATGTAGTGTCCTCTACTAAAGAGACGGGGTGTAGTGATGTAGTGTCCTCAACTAAAGAAGAGAGGGAGTGTGGCGATGTAGTGTCCTCAACTAAAGAAGAGAGGGAGTGTGGTGATGTAGTGTCCACAACTAAAGAAGAGAGGGAGTGTGGTGATGTAGTGTCCTCAACTAAAGAAGAGACAGAGTATGGTGATGTAGTGTCCTCAACTAAAGAAGAGAGGGAGTGTGGTGATGTAGTGTCCACAACTAAAGAAGAGAGGGAGTGTGGTGATGTAGTGTCCTCAACTAAAGAAGAGACAGAGTATGGTGATGTAGTGTCCTCAACTAAAGAAGAGAGGGAGTGTGGTGATGTAGTGTCCTCAACTAAAGAAGAGAGGGAGTGTAGTGATATAGTGTCCTCAACTAAAGAAGAGAGGGAGTGTGGTGATGTAGTGTGGTGATGTAGTGTCCTCAACTAAAGAAGAGAGGGAGTGTGGTGATGTAGAGTCCACTACTAAAGAAGAGAGGGAGTGTGGTGATGTAGTGTGGTGATGTAGTGTCCACTACTAAAGAAGAGAGGGAGTGTGGTGATGTAGTGTCCTCTACTAAAGAAGAGAGGGAGTGAAGTGATGTAGTGTCCACAACTAAAGAAGATAGGGAGTGTGGTGATGTAGTGTGGTGATGTAGTGTCCACTACTAAAGAAGAGAGGGAGTGTGGTGATGTAGTGTCCACAACTAAAGAAGAGACAGAGCATGGTGATGTAGTGTCCTCTACTAAAGAGACGGAGTGTAGTGATGTAGTTGTCTCAACTAAAGAAGAGAGGGAGTGTGGCGATGTAGTGTCCTCAACTAAAGAAGAGAGGGAGTGTGGTGATGTAGTGTCCACAACTAAAGAAGAGAGGGAGTGTGGTGATGTAGTGTCCTCAACTAAAGAAGAGACAGAGTATGGTGATGTATTGTCCTCAACTAAAGAAGAGAGGGAGTGTGGTGATGTAGTGTCCACAACTAAAGAAGAGAGGGAGTGTGGTGATGTAGTGTCCTCAACTAAAGAAGAGACAGAGTATGGTGATGTAGTGTCCTCAACTAAAGAAGAGACAGAGTATGGTGATGTAGTGTTCTCAACTAAAGACGAGAGGGAGTGTGGTGATGAAGTGTCCTCAACTAAAGAAGAGAGGGAGTGTGGTGATGTAGTGTCCACAACTAAAGAAGAGAGGGAGTGTGGTGATGTAGTGTCCTCTACTAAAGAAGAGACAGAGTATGGTGATGTAGTGTCCTAAACTAAAGAAGAGAGGGAGTGAAGTGATGTAGTGTGGTGATGTAGTGTCCTCAACTAAAGAAGA